>NW_009932470.1:67731-101892 GCF_000696875.1 Nestor notabilis
AAGCTGCTAGATGAAGAGCTTACTGGATGAGGAGGAAGATTATGGAGAGCAAGGAGTTATGTATGCTGTAGGAAGAAAAGAAAAATGACTGACTGTCAAACCAGCACATAAAATAAGACAGCTGAAGAGAGAGGTCATGGGAGCAACAAATACCAGGGTGGCTGTGGGGGCTGGGAAAAGCGACAACAGTCATAGGAAATCAGATGATGATTTGATAAGGGAAATTCAGATTCAGAGGTCAAAGGAGAAAAAAGTTGTTGGTGAAAAAATAGGTCAAGGGAGCAGCGTGCCTTCATTATTTTGCTTTTCAAACCTTTAATTTAACAGTTGCTAATGACAGACAGTTCACAAAATGACATTTGTATTACCCTCCAACACTGATGTAAAAATAGGCATAATCCTGTTTTTGTGATGATTAATGCAGTGTGAAAAAGATAATTAAATGAGGCCTGTTGTACTTTTGCTTTCTATGCCTCACTGCTACCTTCCGTGGCTCCTGCTCAATCTCCTTGAAAATCCATTAGGCTCCGCTACCACCATTTTATCACTTTCTCTGCGTTAAGTTAGACATGCCCTCCCCAAGCTTTAAACCAGGAGCAGTTCCTCAGAGCAGGCAGAGCGGGAGCGAGAGCCGTGCCGCCTGCCACCTCCTACTCATGTGATTGCCTGACCCTTATATAAATTCCCGCACAAAGATTTTACTGGTAATGCTTACTCTTAATTAGCTAGTTCATGTAATAATAGCAACTTTTACCCCTTCACCCAGTTAGAAAACCTTTGGCAGCCGAGTTCACTATTGAAGGTGATGCACTTTACTAGGTCACAGTTTCAAATCTCATTTCTGAGAAGCATGGGAAGGGAGAGGGGGACAGAGGTGTTCTGAAAACATTGAAAATACCCTGTAGAAAATATTTGCATATTTGCAGAAAATATTTTTTTTAAGTAAGTTCTGCCTTTTATCTCTATTTTTTTTTTAAGAAAATAAAAAGGCACCAAATATCTAAAAAAAGCCCTTCATAATTATTGTCTTTGCTGATGGCCTAGAAATTTGCTGGATTTGATCTGAAACGAACTGCAGACAAATGTCAGCTTACTCCTGACATTGTCAGAAATGGATTTTCTTCCTTTGTGCTGCCCCATACATAATCAAATGCACATTCAGAATACATAATGGTCTGCTAGTTTAAAATTATTGCTTGATCCTATGGCTGTGGAAAAGCAGTGGAGTCAGCCAGTGTTTCTTTGGGGTGCATCAGCGGCAGAGGCAGGACTAGAACTGAAGACACTGCAATACCTCCCTCTTCTCCTTCCAGCTCCCAAAGCAATAAAACCTCTCTATGCTAAATTAGACTATTGATCAGTGGCTACCATTCCTAATGGACATCCTGTCTCTCATGTCTGGGATTAGGATGCTCTTTCTACTGCTGGATAATCTTAGTACTGTACAATTGCTCTTTCTCTGCTAATGACTGACTACAAGAAGAAATATTTCCTGGTTGGCGGTTTTTTTGTGAAATCTCAAAACACAGGCTCACGTGAGAGGAGCTAGCAACACCAACCTGTGATCCAGTGATATCTAATCACACTCAATCTAAGTACCAGGTATGTGGTTTATTTCCTATGAAAGGATGTTACATGTTATAAGATACTTTGACAATTCAAGCTATCATGTCATAATATTCATTAAAAAAAAAGAGGAAAAAAGTGCTAAACCTTTCTTCCTGTTCTGGTGATGGTCAAATGATAAGCATAAGCTGAAAGTCACTCCCATCAAACTTCTGAGAAAGCGCCACAGCCTGAACATCTGCATCAAATACAGCCAATGTGGGCAGGTTTTCAGCTGGGGTAGCCCCACACAACTTGTGTGCCACCCATTAGCAAAGGGACAGAAAAAACAAGCCTCTGGTAAACATACCCTAAACTGTATTGTACTAAATGTCAAGAAGTGATGGTGAATTAACAGCTCAGACACAAAGCTGGAACTTTGCCTTCTCTGCCTTCTCTAAGTCCACAACCAGCACTCAAATGGATGTTAAGAGAGAGTCTTTATTTCTTTAAGTGTAAGCTGTTTTCTGTCCTATTGTGGCCTGTAACTCAGCACACAAGATGTACTATGGCATTATGAGATAGTGACAGCTGCTGAAGAAATGCTGTGTTATAAACATGCAACGATGCAGTGAACTGGCAAATCCATATGGCTGGAAAAATGATAATGAGGAAGAAGAAAAAATTATTTCAGAGTTTTTGAACAAAATAGATACTCAGTAGTTTGCTTCAGCTTACGTGGCCTTACTACTTCAGCTTACATGCCCTAATCACACCTTTTTTCCTTTAACAGTAAAAGGTTTATATACACATAAAAAATATATTTTATATTTATATCTATAGATATTATACTAGGGATGATCTACATGTGGCTGGAAAAGCAGAGGTGATATTTTCATAGACTACCATATTTCTGCTGCTTATTTCTTTGACCTCTATGGCTGAACAACCAGGGTCTTGAATTGTTTCAGTACTAACTCCTTCAAGCATCCCCCTTAAACCTATGTGCAGTTCCCTCCTCTCTTTATCTGTGCAGATGGATAATCTCTGCACATATACACCAGGAAAAGGTCAATCACTCACTTTTGCAGTGTCATCAGTCATGGAGGATTCTCTGCGTGTCAGAATAAACGAGCGTGGACAGGATGGATGTAGGACATCACTGAGGGAGACCCCAAAACCACATGGAAATGTTTATACAGCTTATATATGCCCTCATAATTGATTGATCTCAGCAAACATACATATACATTGCTTTTAAAAATGCTGATAAATCCAAGTCCATGACACACGTTTCTTAGGAAAGGAAGTATTATGGCTTTTTAAAAAACCTGAATGATGGAATGGCATCTTACAGTCATATCAACCCCCATTTTGAAACCTGGCTGCCACAGCTTGCTGCCCATTTCTGAACATAAGCACCTAATGAAGGTGGCACAGCTTTATGAGCATTGTGTGTTATGGTGGCAATCCAGCCCTTCTCAGTCCAGCCATTTTCGCTTGGGTCCTAAGTAAAGATTAAAAATCCCAGTTTTGTAACACTGGTTCTAACTTGCAGCCCAAAAGCAGATGGAAACAAGCTGAAGCTTGTGATCTGCTCTTTTGTATGGCACTTTCCCATCCACCTTTAATCAATGATGCCGGAGAAAAGAGGGCTCAACGAGTATGCAGTCCAGCACTGGCAACATTTCCCAATGCTCCATAATAATCCTCAGACTTTTATGGAGAGTTTTCTCCACAGTGATTTTTTTCTTGTCATTTAGTGCCACTATTTCAGATTTCCTCTTGCTGAACTGCTGGAGTGTCATCAGTGCATCTATATAGAGTATGAGAATATATTTGGAAAGCTTATTTCCAAGGACCATTGGAGATGACTAACATTTTTACACTGCACAATAGAAGAGAAAATAAATTTGGGACCAGCAAATAGAGCCACTGTGTTATTTCCTACCCTGTAAATAAATAACTGTAGCACTTATATTCCAATCGTGGAGCTGGGTATCCAGCATCTTTGTGGGGAAGGCACATTTCAAACAGCCATAAACATTCACCCAAGATATAGACAATGAAGGGTTAAGACAGTACAAATTATAGGCAACATGAAAGAAACCTTGCTTCCCTTGAAGACACCACCTGTTTAAGCACCTGGGAAAAATTATTCATAGCACTTTACCACTACACAGACAATAAAGATCCTATGGAAATGTCTTTGTTTAAAATCAACATTTATGGCCCAGATTTTATAGCAGGCTATGTAAATCCTAACTGATGCAACAAATGCAAAATGGCATCTTTAAAAACATGGGCCCTGCACAGCAGGCCTCAGCACAAGTCAAACCATTTCAGCTTTAGAATCCACACTTCAGGAGCTGAGACCTGAGACCAGAATTTTCTTCCTTCTAATCTTCACTCTGGGTTGCTACAGCTCAGTACATATTTATATAACAAATTTTCCCCTGTACAGAACTGCCCCGCTCAGCTATTAACTGGCAAGTGGGAGCTTGCTGGCATTCATCCTATAGCACTACTACTTAGTTCTGTATCCTTGCCCAAGTCACTAGAGATCTGATCTTGTAAAAGCAACCAGAACCTCTGTAGTCATCTCCCTCCCCTTTGATATGCAGGTGGATAATCTCTAGATGCACCAGGGAAAGGAAGACAGGAGACAGACACCAGAGAACCTAGAAGATGTGTGTCCTTATGCCTGTACCTAGGAAACATATTCAAGCCTTTGCCGCTCTGCACTGTGCCTGATTTACCTATCTGCAGAAAGGGAGCTATAGTATTTCACATCATGCATGATCACAGTTATAATTTAAAAGCCTGATGATGCTTTCACAGAAGTTTAAAATATTATGTTTAACAAGTACTGCATAATTTACTTTTGAACTATAAATTTTACAGTTACCTTACACTGCTTGGATTTGTTTCTGAGTCCTATTTGAAGATCTTCTGAAACCAACTAATGGGTGTTCTCCAGTGATCTCATACTGACTCTTCTGTTACTGTGACCCTTTGTGAATAAGCAGTTCACCAAGGTGTGGAAAGCTTTTGGGTGTTTGATCTAAGTCACTACATGGCAGATGTAGTCCATCATCCAGATGTATTTGGAAGGTGTCCCGCTGCAGAGGACTGTCTCCTTAGGCGTAAAGGGATCAAGTAGTATTAAGCATCAGGAAGAATGGAGTCAAGGTACTTCTAACCCTCCCAGAATCATTTCAGAATTCAACTAGAAGTTTTCCCTTATACACAAGGAACAGCTTTGTGGGGTCAAATATGAGTAAAGATTTCTTGTCTTCTTGACAGCCATCATCATGGTGCTTTAGCCTTTACCATATAGCATGCAGCGGTATTACAGAAGAGTTCACACTTTCCGTAACACTTCTTCTTAGTCACTTAAGAAGCCTGATGACTTTTCTCTGCTTTCTAAGCTGAGGAAAATACCAGGAACTGTCCTCTCCCCAGCCCCCACTTCCTTTAGAGAAACCCCAACAGTCTTCACAGAAATAGGAAATGACTCTTACCTTCAGGCTTGTGGGTTTTTAGGTTATAGCCTTCTTTCTCTCCTGTTTCAAAAGTTGATCTTCCTTCCATCTCTTTCTTTGCCTCCATCTTTCAACTCTATTTGAACTGAATCACCTCTTATTTTTGATCCCACTTCTAGCTCAAGAGTGTTTCAGTCACCATGAAAGAGATGCCAATAGCTAACACCTTAAAAGAACACAAAGAATAAGTATAGTCATGTTTCGGTACTTTTATTACAAGAGAAACTCTCTATCATACCTCTCTCAAACACTGTTTCTCCGTAAGGAGAGGAGCTGGTGAAGGGACAAGGAAAATCTTTCTCCTGGCTACAGCAAAACTCTGGCCTTTGAGAAGAGGGTGTGTGGGTTCATAGTGGGGTAAGGAGTTTGTCCCTGGTTTGCTGGAGCATGCATGGACATCTCAGACTCTCAGAGCTGTTGCTATGAAAGCTTCTCCCTTGCCATACTATAAAGGAGGACTATGTGGCTTCACCAGAGCAATCCTGGCAGGGTTAGGCAGTTTATACAAGGAGAAAGTTACCAGTCACAATGGCTGCTGTCGTAATTTTACGCTATGGGAAAAGGACTAAAAAGATTAATCAAGACACAAGAAGTTGCAGAATTTAGAATTATCTTTTTTTAATTACTTTTTTCACTGAGTAAAAATTAGTCCTTAAAACACTGTCTAAGAAATCATGCAATCATTTCATATTACTTGCAGTGAAAGATTTTCATAGCATTTAGTTGAGGATACAATCTGCCCTGGCAACTGTTGTGGCTGGTTATTTTTCCAAGTGAATGCAAACACAGATACAAGCAGAAGTTACTGCAACCACTGCTGCCTCATTTACCTCTGCAGTCAGGTTGCTACTGGTACCAGTGCTCAGTTTTATACAGGAAATAGAATTGCAGGTGCAAAACTTCAAGATCATGTTTACACCCACCAGCGGGAGGCTCACCTTCTTAAATAAATCTGTCTATGTGCAAAGCACTGTAGAAATTGCTATAATAATGATACCTTCTCCAGCGCATACATAAATATTACGATGTCCTTTCTGCAGAGAAAAAAGTGCAGGAATAAAAGTACGTAACTTCAGGACACAGCAATGGAACAAAAAAAGCCAGGGTTTTTAGGAGTTCCTTAAGACCAAGTCTGCTTCTCCATTTTAACTTGCTCTTAAAAATAATTAAAAATATTAAAAAACTTTATAAAAACCCACAAGAAGCTTTGGTGAATCTGTTTCATATTTGTTCTACAATTGCCAGAAGGTCTTTCAGTCTCCTTGTCATTTTGCACTATATGACCTAAGTAACACTGATATTTATTGCTCATTTTCATTTAGCTCTTTGAAGACCAATCCACTTAATGATCAGAAACCTCACACAATTTAGCAGATAACATCACTGCAGAGACTTGTTGGGAAGCTTTAATAAGTAAAATGAATACTAAGAGGTGGGCTGGGGTGATTGCTGTGTTTTAATCCTAGATGATAAGAATCAGAGTCATACCTGCCCATTCTTGCTCTGCGATTACAGAGACAGAGCAGCTCAAGTGGACACGAATTTTAGGGGATGTTGTTATAGTGACTACCTCAAACACTTGTAAGACACACATTATGTTAATAATGCCTATCCTTAATGTCACTTGTATTTACCCACACATAGTTTCTCATGCAGTAGGTGAATCCTGTTGCCTATGATCTGCAGATGGGAAAACCACAGTAACCCCAGGACCAGCAAGTCCCAGGCAGCCCCAGGCAGGAAGGGCACAGGCTGCTTGCATCCTCGTGGTGGATGGTGCCCTCCCTCCATCCTCCCCCGGCATCAGCTTCGGGACTGGACTGCTTTGAGCAAGTAATTGCATAGGCCATCATCAGCAGGTAGCTGGCACTAGAGCTAAGGGAACCTAAACAAGGGTGACTTTTATGAATATAAAAGACATTTAGAGTATAAAAGGGAATATCATGGAGTATAAAAGGAAGTATAATACAGTACTGCCTGTACAAAACAGGCAGTGAAACTCAGAAACTTGTTCAAGGTCATGCAGGAAATCTCTAGGGGAGCAAAAAGGAGAATCTGGTTCCTCCTAGTTAGTTTATGCCCCAGCAGCTGGACGTGGCTCTGTGACATACAGAAATACGCCTTTAGTCCCACTGCAAAATGCTTCAAATTACAAACTTCCTACTGTCCTCTGAGAGTGTTTTATTTGTGGAAACTTTAAAAAAACAGTCTCTACATAATAACCACGGAAAGTCGTTTTCTTGTAAAATTGTAAATAAAGCAGTATTTATATTATTGATATAATCTTTCTGGTCCTCAGTGACAGGGTGACCCCCGTTCGTGTACGGAAATGGAGCAATTAATGAGTAATGGACCGTTTCCTGATATGCATATTCTGCAGCCCATCTTTTGTTCTCAGATCTTCAGGGACTATCTCTTATCACAGGTCTTTTCCCCGATGAAGAAACACTTGGAGGTTGCTTTAGGTAACACAGCAATGGGTAATTTTCAAAGCCAACTTAAATTAAAGAATCTTTTCAGCAGTTTTGAGTATGCCATTAGTGGATGACTGCATAGTAAAACGATTTGACTCACTGTCGCAGAGTTTTAGGGTTAGAAACTCTTGGGTTTCAGACCTTTTAGCACAAAATGAAGCAATAGGAACCACCACCTATTGTCATGAGCACCTTAAAGTCTCACTTGAAACCACTGGGTCCTGTTCTATAACCTGCGGTCTTTGCAGGAAGTATCACTTTGAGGGCTGAATTAGGATTCGTTACCTATCAGAAAAGACCAAATCCTAATAGGTTTCTTTTTTGTTGTCTTTATGGGGATGTTCACCATATACATACAAACAGATGGGATTGGAACAACAGGTCTCTGTGCATAAGGCAGGGTTTTGTGGATGTGCAGTTCTCCAGCAAGCATAAAACAAAGTAAAACCAGATTGAAAACTTTCATTACCCAGCAATGCAAGTCACAACAGCAGGGTTAAATCTGTTTCTATTTAGACAATATCTGGAACAGCGTTTTATTATACAGCCTGTAAAGCACTGCCTGTGCATGGGTGGAAAGTACATTGTCTCCTTAAATAAAGAACTGGGGCAGAATTGTTTGGCACTTTCTTTTTTTCTTCTACTTTTTTCTTTAACCATAAATACAAAGTAACCATTTCTCCATAACATTGAACCCTTTGTGGCCTTCCTAGAAACAATAAAAATATCCAAAAATAAACATCTACTTAGAACAAATATTAACTCAGAGGCCTTAAAAATATGAAGAAAATAGTCTCCACAACATCATCTCTTCCCTGATAATGCAAAAGCCACCCCATGGGGTTTAAAACTGAGGGATTTCAAGGCTTCACGGTGTCTTATGATGCTTGCTCTGAGTAGGCTGAATGCCAGGCTTTGTGAATGGCTCTGTCTTAAAAGACAGAATCCTAATCGCTTTCAACTTTTCTAATTCTTCACATTCCTTCCTTGCAAAATAACTGCCTGCCTTATAATGGCAGAAACATTTGGAGACTAAAAGAAACAAACAAGAAATAATCAATTTTCAAGGTCTGCTTGCAGAGGGAAGAACTGTTCAAGAAACATTTACTGTTCAGTTGCAGGAGAAAATCTTGTCCTAATGGCCAAAGGGGAAGCATGGAAATACTGGTGAGAGGTTTTTTTATGGGGGCAGGTGTGGGCACTGAAATTCTCCTGCTCTTCAATTCAGATGACTAACTTTTCCAGCAAGTATATCCCACTCATGCCTCACTCAAGGAAATGGGAACTTTCAGCTCCGTGGAGTGAGGAGTTGGTGCTACTACCTCTCAACAAAGCAGAACATTTTTGTTGCTAAAGGAATCAGCTTAGCTTATGAAGACATCCCTGACTTCCAATCAGCCAAACCTCAGCCGCATGAGCAGAGATCACCGACTGTTCACCCAGACCGGTTTTGGTCTCTGAACCAAAGACCTCTTGCTGGGTTCTGACTCATCATATTTCACAAAGTTCCCACTGACAAAGGAGAAGAAACTGAGATTTCAAGCCAGTCTTTTTACACAAAGCCCATTCTCAGCTTTCCACTAAGTTCTGTACAAAACTTGGCCTGGTTCTTGCAGCAGCAGTTTGTTATGGCCCCGCACCACTGCCGGCTCCACATGCCCTGTGCTCCCCATCACAAAAGACTGACACAGTGTCAAAAGGCTTCCAATTAAAACCTTATGGATTCATCAGTCTCTACTGACCAAACTTCTGGTCATAGCCAGTCATTTCTCTAGAACAATGTATCTCCTGCCCATGCAGTTAGAGGTTGGGTATTTTGTTAGCCTTATTGCCTCTTGGATCTGGTTTTGATTTTTATCTTCTATGATAATGTTCTAAGAATTAAAAAAAAAAAAAAAGAAAAATACAACAGCTTTTATTGCCTTAATTTAAAAGCAAGACTTGCTTTTCAATTCCAGTTGCATAATTCATTTAAATCTTGCCAGAGATGTAGAAAAACTAATGTGTACGGATGAGAAGCAACCTTTCTAAAAATATGAATGGAAAACATCCAGTCTTTCCTGTTATGTTTATAGTTATTTCCCTTACAGCATAACATGAAAATTACCACCTCTCATGTGGTGTAATTTGGTTATATCCCCTAAAGACACATGAAAGTAGTCCCAAAGGAACTATTTACTTCAGTGAGAATAGAAGGTGCTGAGTACCTAGAATCACAGAATGGTTTTGGGTTGGAAAGGACCTTAAGATCATCCGGTTCCAACACCCCTGCCATGGGCAGGTACACCTCACACTAGAACATGTTGCCTGAGGCCCTGTCCACATCACTCAGAACATTTATTTTTTGGTCATTAGTGGATGGGAATATCAATTTATTGCCTAAATCTCCCCAGACTTTCCTTTTATAAACATCAAGATGGAGCCAGGTGGGGTGGCTTAGTTCACATGGCACTTTTACAGGGAGGTTTCACATTTTGGGGTCCATCACCTTTGTACACATGGAGGAAATGAGTTGTGACATCAAAACATAGCTGTCCCCAGAGTAGCGATGCAATGAGAGGACTTGCATGAATGTAGTACAGCCATGAGTGAGCAAAGACCAGAGCTCAGCTCTCTGACAGCTGCATATAAACCACAATGTTCTCTTATTGTCCCCAACCTGATGAGCAAAAACTTTCAAAAGACTCCAGCAGTGGCCTATCCCTGCTGCCCATGGGGCTAAGGCCAAACTAGTGACGTTTGCTTGAGGGCTCTGGATAACCTGATATGCTGCTTGAGAGCCGTTGAAGACCTGCTTTATACATTTTTCTTGTCCATATTCAGCTCCTTACCATCCCTCTGTCCCTAGACTAGTAAGAGCTGGGCTGCACTGCTGCTGTATGCTTGTTACCCTGCTTGGTTGTGGGCAACAATTTCTGGTGCACAACAACAGGAAGAGTCCAGAATAAACACATCAAGCATCTTAAATTTGCAAGTAAGTGCACAAGCTATTAGGCCCTGATATAGTACAATAGGTAAGTTCAGTGCTTAACTTTAAACATACAAGTAATACCGCTGAATTCATTCTAACAAAATTAATGTTGCATGCTTAACATTAAGGTTATGCTTAAGTGCCTAATTGATTAATTCTTTCCCTGTGTACTTTAACTCAAGTTTCTTTGGGGTCATTTGATGCCATCTTATACGGATATACAAGAGCACAACTTCCTTAAAGCAATACGCTGGAACCAGTTTTCAGACACTGGGAAGCTAACAGGTTAGCATCTGAGGAATTGTTTCGCCATTAAATATGACCCTCAATATCTCTCACTACATTTATAGACAGTTTATCACCTGAGAAGCTGAATCTGCAGTTCTCAAGATACCACAGTTTCTGGAAGTCACCTCGGAGCTGCTGGGGTATGGGCTGCATTACCAGTCCTTTGCAGGGAGGCATATATGATAAGTATATTTCCGAACATTTGTGTACACTCTTGCTATAGATATTAAACTAAATAGTTGAGCTAAAAGAGTAATTTTGTCTAGCTGGGTGTTACACATAACACTTTCATGGTCTTCACATTTTAACAATGTTTTGTCAGCTCCATAAATTGATCCATCATGGGCAGGCAAAAGACTTCTGGAAAACAGAAACTCTTTTGTATTGTTTTTGGGCTTTTGCTTTGAAATAGCTCCACTACAATTGTAGTGATTTGAAATGGGACATGGTAGAGAAGTGTGAGAAGATTGTTCTTTACAGATTCACCCTCCAGCAAGGAGTCAATTTCAGTGCAACCATGTGGGTTTCAGTGGGTTGCACTGAAGGGAGAAGTTATTCCTAGTGATTCGTTTGTCATCTAATCTATGTCACTTCCCTAGTAATTTTGCTTTAAGATCATCATGTTTATGACTGTAACAAGAACTGGTTTCTAACTAGTAACACAGTTTTCAAAGCACCAACACTATGGAATTTGCACAAGTACCAGCAAGGACTAGTTTTTTACTTGCATTACCCATGCAAGTGAGTAAAAATCTTACCTACATCTACAGATGAGCTGCAAAACCATTTCCATTGCTGAAGAGAAGAAACTGTGACACATATGGTGATTCTCCTTTTGCCATGTGGAAAACCTTATCCAGAGTTTGGTATAAAGGCTCAACTTAATCCTCATAGCTGGTTTTGAAGAGACAGTTATAGAATCTAGTGATTAGCTGGAGAAGCTAATTGCTGATATTCTGTTGAATAAAAAGAAAATAAAATGCTTTAATGATCTGTGTTGCATGCTGCTTTAAATATATATTCAAATAAAGCATGTATCTTACTGAACACATCCAATACTGGGCCTTCCAGGTTCAGTATAAATAATTAGACCTGTCTCTATTTAGACAAATTAACAGTACAGAAGGCTTTAAAAATATTTCCTGTGAAATACAATGCTATTTCTTTAAATAAAGGGCTCTTGCAGTTCCGTGAGGCAGTTAGCTTAGCACCATTAATACAGAATACAGTCTATCAGCATTTAGTGAACTCTCCATGACCCTGGTGGAAAGTAACTCCTTTAGCTTTTACTTAGAAAAAATATTATTAAAAAATGCTGTTGAAATGTAAGCATTCTTTATAGTCAGTGTTAAACCAGAGTGATATTGCCAGCTCCATCAAGCATTTCACCAAAGACGGGGACCACTCATCTTCTTTTCTCAGGGATGAGAGGAACTCTGGGAGCTGGAAATGGGATCTTCCCAAACAACTCAGTTGTCTCCTGGTACATGCACTCATGGGTTTCTCTTCTATTCACCATGCATTTTGCTTTCCAGCAGAAATGTCTTAAAATTGGCTTATACAGTAAGTTTTTTTAATTCACCTGCTTTGCAACAGAGCAACTGATGTGTGCTATCCACATGAGTACATCCTGATCTGCCAAGACATGGCCTTTGAAGGTCACAGCTCCTCCCCTGGAGAAGGGCATCTTGATCAGGAAGGATCTGGGAGAGGAAGTCCAGGGCTGTGTCTGCTCTTCCTGCCTTGCAGAGGAGGAAATTTTGATACTTCTCTGCCAACAAAAGACAGTAAATGACTTCTTTTAGTCATTCAGATCTTTGACTTGCTGCACTAATATTGGCAGTACTATCCACAGGATTACGCCTGCATATAATGGCTGTCCACCAACTAGTACATGAGGTCATATAAGAATAAAAGCCCACTGAAGAAACGATTTGAAGGGACTTTTTGCCATGATGTTGCTATCTAAGTCCAGATCCATAGTATTACAAGTGCCCAATTAAGAAGTGCATTAGGATATTTGTTACTTTGGGCTCCTTTTAGAGCCAGTGAATGGATAGTCACCCATAGAGGACAAATGCACTTCCCTGAGGTATCTCTGGGAAGACCTATCTCTCCTGACTGAATATACAATGTAGTTTATGTGCCTAATTTAGGCTCCTAATTTAGACATTTCATTTAATCCAGGCCTTAGTCCAAGCCTTGCCAGTTGTGAACTGAACTCAAGAAGCTCCCACAACCTCCTTGTTTGTGTAACATTCAGGAGATACAACTGGAGACAGCGGCTGAGCCCTCAGCCCACAGCATTGGTGCTTTTGTGGATCGAGCACACAAGGATTACCTGTCTGAACCCTCTATGTCAGAAAAAAGGGGTTTTCCACATTTGCAAGATGGCCACCACTGGAAGCTGAACCTGGCCAGACCAGTTAGCAACACTTTCATGATAAACAGAGCAGTGCACTGCTTGAGCCACTGGCTGATTATAATAGCTATGAAATTACCCAATTTAGTTCACCACGTCAATAAAATTTATACGAAAATACCACCAGAATCTTGGCTAGCATATGGATAACTGTTCAAAAGTTACCCAAGCCAATGTGACAACCATTTAAGAGGACTAACCTCTGTCATACGGTTTTCATTTTATGTGCATGCTATACAAACACAACCACCACAAATATGCATTACAGGCTGCCTGGGACTCACTACTGAGGTGAATTAGCACTGTAGTCTGACCTGTTGGAAAGCTTAACCTTTAACCTGCCAGGCAATGGCGGTTGCAATTTGCAAGCCATTCTTATGTTGAGTGGCTGAAAACATACTTATTTACTTGTATAAAGCCATAAATGAAATGGGTTGGGTGAGCTCAGCTTACTTCCCAGTTCACAGACCATGTCACAAAACACTACCACATGTTCAGCAAATAATTCAGCATGAGGACTGAATGCTACTGCGCTGTGACCCAAATTCGCTCTTCAGAGAAAGAAAAGTTTCTTCTAATCTGGAGTGAAAAGAAGAGAATTCAAAGTGATTTCCTTTTTAAGTAACTTCCCACTATGCTTCCAAGAAAAAGAAATTCAAAGAAATTGCTTGAAAATAAGTCATTTACCCTCACGAAAAATCTGCATAAGCTTATAGCTTGGGAAACTGAAATCCTCTGCATAACCGCACTGATGTACTTATCATTAGAAGTATATGTTTCTTCTCGCTGCCCACTGGCGAGTCTCAGCTCTGTAAGGTGAGGCATTAATTCACTCACTTTTCAATCTCATCTGCAAAGGCTGCCAGTAGTGCTATTTAGGATTAACTGTAGAGACAGAGTTGGGAGATGGACAGAAATGTCATTTCCTACTCACAGGTTTTGCAAGATTTATCATTTATCAGTTTTCTGAAAGATGCATCGTTTAGAGATGAGAAGCTCTCTCATGCTAGACCTGCTCTTGTCTATCAAATGAGGCCAAATCAGTAGATAAACCCAGGTTTAGCAAACTGGATGTTTTGTAATGGAGATATCTGGATAATAACTATTTCTAGATCAAAGTCAGTGACTAGGCGTTGCTCTTGGCTTGTTGGCTTTTCTGTCTGACTGTACAACCACAGGTAAGCTTGAGTTGCAAAATTCAGATCAGGATGCAAACTCCATAATTTGGGAAGTGTTTAGCTGCAGAGACCTGGTCTGGTTCATAGAGAAGTGATGCTCAAAACCAGGTCTGCACTTGAATTATGGACAGCCTGACAACACTTTGTAGTCCTGGTCCATCTTTAATCCCAGTGCACAAGCAATTGCAACCCAGAGAAGTTTTCTGATCAGCCTAAAGCCACATGAGGGTGTCATCCCTCCCCCACTCCTTTCCCTGTACTTACTACTTACTTGCTTGTACAGACAAAAAACATACCTGTCACAAGATTATTTCATTAAAGCACATACTTCTGATTTCTGTCTTCTATTTTGGTCTTGTTTGATTATTCCCTTTCCTTTCAGGTCCTACAACAATAAAATAAAGTGTTACAATATGTATTTACTATGCTTCAGTAAAGACACAGACTAAAAGGTTTATTTCTTTCTCACTTCAGAAGCTTTACATTATCCAGAGAAAGCTCAAAAGCCCTAGATGAGCCAGGAGGGGCTGGCGAGGGATACGAGGGAACAGCACACTGTATGTATTGCTGCTCTTCACTGCTTTCACATACATACCATAGGCAACTGCAGCCCTACAAGTTTTAGGGTAAAATGGGACGCAAATCCTGGGATATATCAAAGAATATGAAAAGATGACATAGCAAGCAACAGGGATAGAAGTGGATGGAGCAGAACACAGGTGTATAGGCTTGGTTTACTACAGCTGTAGGCACATTGGAGTGTCCACAGTCCATGCTGGTACTGAGATCCTGCTTCCACTTATTTTCTGAAAGTGGGGTTAAATAATAATAGCAAGTAGCAATAATAATAATGGTAATAAAAATAGCATCATCATTCCAGGCTGTGTAACAACCTACTTTCTGAATATTGGTGAGAGGCACAAGATTTGTTTTTAGAAGAAATTTTAATGAAAAACCTTTGGTCTAAAATTGTAGTTTTCAGAAAAACTGATCTTGGATGGGATCCATGTCCCATTCTTCCACCATGTTTAAAAGCTGGTTTCTGTGGTGAATATCAGCATTTGAAACAATATTACTGTTAATGGTAGGGTAATATTGATATGAAGAAAGAAGCATATTTCCTTCAAAGAGATGAACCAGTATTCCCCACTGGTTGAGAGCTTGCTATGATAGCTCTGCACTCAGAGCCTGGCAATAATTACACCTTGGGTTTTGCGGTCATTTTGGATTGGTGTGAACATGATAAATGACACGTTTTAATTTGAACTATTGCTCAGCAGGCCTGTTCAGGTAGGCAATAATTCACTCGAGCAGGCAATAAACCTGAACAGGTAATAGCCCACACTTTGAAGTATGCCAGCAAACTCTTTAGCAACAAAATAAATATGTACATGAACTTCCGTCATAAATTGTCTTTGGTGAGGCAGACCTAATAAGAGTTTCAGAGCTGGCTTTTCAGGTACTCATGAGGAGCAGAATGAGTCAGTGGGCAGATCCTACTACTGTGTTAATTCTTTGAAGCTGGACTAACAAACTGGTCCAACATCCACTTAAGTTAGTAGGAGCCTTCTGTTCAATGAAGGCAGAGTGACTAAGCTGGTAGGGCAGTTGGGTTCTTTTACTAACATAAGTAAATTGCCTTCCCATGAAACCACAAACTTACTTATAAATAAGCTTATTCCTATGCAGTCAAGCAAACTGCAAAAATGCAGCACCAATGTGCAGAAGAACTTTGCTACTGCTCGGAAGAGATACAGGAGGATCCTGTACCCTACAGCTCTGATTCTAAATGCTCAGGAAACCTTCTGGCAAAACCACATTTGCACAGTGCTTTTCTTCACATCATTCCTTTAACTGTTTTCGAACAAGGCTGTTTGTCAGACTTTATATAGCATTTATATTAGAAATACAACGTTTTCAACCTTTTGGCAAATGTATGCTTTGTTTTAGTTACTTAAGCCACTATGTTTTGTGCAAATTACTCCAGACTTGCTGGTAACGTATTTCCATCACTGTGGGATGCTGTTGTAAAGGAAAGGAGGACTGCCTTGGTTTTCTCTTCTTCTGTCTGCCAGCTGGTCTTATTTTCACAGGTTGGTACCTCTAGTGTTATCACTGATTACCCTAATACATGTTAACTTGTGATAGGAGGAGAAAAGTAATTGAGAGTAACATGACTCAGGCCAACTTGCTTGAGGTTGGTGTGAGTGAAACTCTTCTGCCTTCTGCTTTATAATAAACAAGAGAAAGAATTCAAAGTTAGAATCAGAACCAGCAACATACTGAATGGAAAGAGACAGTTCATCATCAACTGGAGATAGCTGTGAGTCCCAATTACTGAGCTACCCAACCACGCTTTCACATCAGAGACCCACAGCACAGGTATTTTGAGATACTTCATTGTCCGAAACTGCCTTGTGCAGGACGATCTCCCACCTGTTTACCGAAATGTCTCCAATCAAATCATCTTGGAGGACAATGAAGCATGTGCCACCATTCTCCAGCTGCTGGGAGGAATCTTTTCATGGTGATTCACCATGCAGGGCATAATGTTATTTGCCTCCTCATTGACAAACAATTTTATCAATTTATTTTGGCAAACAACTTTAACAATTTCTTTTTTTCATCATTTACCTTTAGAAACAACAGAAAAAGAATCTCTGTGCTGTACTCTGAATCCAGATTTACATTCTTTCCTTGCTTGAAGTTGTCTCCCTCTGTCATTCTGGTTTGATCCATCCCAGGAACAAGATCCAGCAGCTTCCTTCATAAGCCAATCTGGACCTGAAAGTCCTTCCTTCTCCATTGCCACACCATCTGTGAGCTGGGATTTTCCATCTTTTGTTAAAATAGTTACTTACAAAAGAAGGAAAGGGTTGAGGGCAGTTCACCACGTTTATTTCACTTGGTATGTGTTTGCCTTTGCTTTAACACAGGCTGTTTTCATGCCAAATGACAATTCTATTTGTTCCCCCACCCCCTTTTTTTGTGTAGCTTATGTAGAACATCTGGTTTTAAAAGTGTCGCAATTTCTAAACATATTCTAATGCTCTTGGGATCAGAATATCAACAACTGTCTATTGCGGTAAACCGCATGTCTGGAAAACATTCCTGCAAACTGAGTTCTTAAATAAACATAAAGCATCTATAACACATAATGCAAAGCAACATTCACTCGTAAACTCAATATTTAGACCAGATGAGGTGCAAAATATGGTTTTTCTGGACTGAGCCATCATGATTTACAATAACATTGACGGGCTTTCCATTGTATACAAGAGAGGGCAGAGGTGTGGCATGCAGATTGGAGCCTTTCCTTAAGTGCTCATTCTGCATTTAAGTCCCATCTTGTGAGATATTCTCACTTTGGATGGAGAAGGGAGGCCAGGAGTATGTCCTCTGAAAAAAATTTTACTGTTATTAGAAAGTGGGAATCTAAAAAGGAACTGTAAAGGACCAACAGTTTAGAAATGCCTGTATCTTATAAACCTGACCATCTTGTGTAGTATCTACATCTATGCTAATTACCCACATTCATGTGCCTGAAATCCAGAGGCAATTCAGAGGTAGCGTAAAGATTGAATAAACTGAATAAGATGGTGAAAGGAAAATTGCAGTAAATTGGTCTGAGTGAGAAGCTTTTGTTATTTTCAATTATTATTATTATTTATAGGGTGTGGAAAGTGTAACCATAAGCAACTTCGCACAGATATGCAGTCATACTTTAAAAAAACATGGTTTCACTTTGAACCCCCCCTCAACACTGGTTTCAGAAGCATTCACTCTACATTTAATGAGGAGTAGTACCAAAGCAAATAACCACTTTAAATCACTTGTTAGGAGTATTGGTGGCTGATGAAGTTGGTTAACTGAAAATGGAAACACTGAAAACTCATTAAAGCTTTGCTTAATGCTATGACTGTATTTTGATTATTCTTCCAGATTGCTCCTCCTTAATATTACCTTCTTCCCACTAAAGAGAGCACCAAATACTTTCTTCTAGTTAATTCTTTAAGAATTACCACTCTATACTTTATTCAAAAATATTTTATAAGAACAAAAGTTGAACATATACACTTAGGCTGATGTAATTACATCTGAAATTTACTGAGAAGTCTACTGAATTCACCTCCTGCGGCATCTCAAAGTTAAGGTTTATCAAGAGAAAATTAAAAAATTAAGTCAAGCCTTATCATTTCATTCCCTAATATTAAAAAGGGCTGGATCTTTTTTTTTTTTTTTTTTGATGATTAACATCTGGAGTTATGTAAGGTAAGATAAGGGTATTAGAACATCTCACTTCCCTGTATGAAGATCATCTCTTCTCTTAAACAGTATGGAAATGAGGGCCTCCACCCTGATACCCCATTATGCAACTGAGAAGATGTTTTGGCCCAAAACCTGCACATATCAGGATGAAAACACTTCCCTTGCATGTTCACCACTTAAAATATGCTCCACAAACTGGACTTCAGTGATTACTGAGGGATGGATCCTACTTGCTTTGAAGACTGAAGACCTCTTCTAAGGTTGGTGGAATTTCAGGTCCCACGAGGATAAGTGCTCAGGTTCTATTCCGTCCCTCCGCTCCCCTTCCATAACAAGTTCAGACTTTTGCATTGCTTGTGTGGGTTACTCGGCTGATCAGGTGTAACTGAAACTCATTTGCCTCCAAAGCTCAAACAAATGGTTTCTAGAAAGCAAAGCCATTTTCTGCTTACTGGAAGCAAGTAAAATTTTAACAAATCAACCAGAGGGAGAAAGCCTAAGCATTCAGCCGCACATATATCAAGCTTGAAACAACTGTGCTCTAACACAAAGCAGATTTGTGCCAACCTGCAGGGACTTCTCAGCCACAGCAATCCCTCAGGATCTACCGGTGTGGTGCAGCTTGGGCCAACCAAGCAGCTCAGCCTCTCACTTCTGCAAGTGATGCTGGAGAAGCCGCGCTGTTAGCAATGACAATTAGCTGCCTGGTGTCATCTGTACAAAACAACTGCTTTTTGCCAAGTCTAATCACTATACTATGCACCTCACCTCCTTGAATGAGAGGTCCTCATTCAAGCATGTAGTTTATTCAAAGACACATGCTGCATTCATTATAGCTGAATATTAACGAACACCTTGAATTGTTGGAGCATTATTGGTATCAGGTCTCTTGGCTGCTGCTAGGACAGAATGCCTTATGGGAAGCTTGATGCCCAGCCAGGACTCAGATTACAAAGCATACACATCTTTCTTTCAATATATTGAAGAATCCACTCAACCTTATGTATCATCAAAATACTTCCTAAACATATGTGTTTTTCCAAAACGTTTATGTTGCTATGACTCTGGAAAACTCTGACTTTCCTCTTCCAGAAGCTGGAAAATAGGGATCACTCTACTGAAAGTTTTTGAAGGCATAATAGTTTCATAGATTTTTTTTTTTTTCTCAGTCTTTTAGTGGTTTTAATAAAATCCTGTAAGAAAACATAAAGAATAAGCTCACACGAGGACAGTTTAGGGCTTAGGGTGTATTGTGTCCTCCTGCTTGCTATATGTTTAATTAGCGTACTGCAACAAACACAGAACTAGTGGCATTTTTCAGGTACCTGAGCTACCTTCAGCGCTTGAATATTGGAAAACTTTGCAAATTGTGTCCTGTCATGTAACTTTCTTATGGAGCACCAAGAAGTTTTTCTTTTAAAGGTTGTCAAACTGTAGTAAGGGGTAAATAAGGTCACAGAGGAAGTCTGTGGTTGCGTGACAGCAGAAGGTAGATCACCTGAGTACCAGTTCAGCATCCTGCCTCTGAGATCACTCTTGCTCTACATAAATAAAACCACATCTTACTGAGAGACTTTTATTACACTAAGATCTTTTTTAAAGTTGCATTCAGTGTATTATCACATTTCTTCAAATACCCCATTTCTCCGAAGAGTTATGTCTTCGGCATTGTTTGTCGAGTGACCTGGAAATAAATATTTCTGTTATTTTTCCTAAAATGTAACATTTATTATTTATTCTAAAGGGTCATTGTCTTATACACCTCACATAACCTGGGGCCCAGGTTCTCCCTAGTTTCTGTTCTATCCTGTTGCAATTCATTACCCAGACCTCAAGAACTATCTTGTAGCCTCTGCAAAGTTAGTTACCCACCTGGTTCACCAGTGATCCCTCTGGGGCAGCTGTAACCCTCTGAAACGACAATGGAGAGCACTCAAATGAGACACCTCCATGTCCTAGAGGAAGGGGACAGCACTTCTAAAGAGTTCAGGTGTTCGCCATCATGCAAATTCTGCAGTGGTAAGTGTTTTATCCAATATCCTGGTGCCACTTCAGAGTTTGCTTTTAAAGGGAGCCATTTCACAAACTACAACATAAAAAAGCTGGCTAGGATCAGCCCAGCTCTGTTATTTAACTGAAATATGCCTTAAGATACAAGTAAGCAGGGGAGGTGCTTCTTTAAAGAAACCAGCCCATGGATTTTGGACAGGATTAGGCACAAAT
The DNA here is from genome assembly GCF_000696875.1 of Nestor notabilis. Classification (NCBI taxonomy): domain Eukaryota; kingdom Metazoa; phylum Chordata; class Aves; order Psittaciformes; family Psittacidae; genus Nestor; species Nestor notabilis. Next base: position 88,647 of record NW_009932470.1, read on the forward strand.
AGCCTTCTGCTTTTATAAATATTGACAAAAGGAAACAGGAAAACAGGTCTGTCCATAAAAAGGAGGTCTATTAACTATAATGCTGCTCTATTTGAGTGATAGTTTTACCTTTGTATTAAAACAAAAATGGTAAGGCTGGATATTACTTTTTTTATACTGATAGTTCCAAACCTCATAAAATATTAGTATCTGTTTCAGCTATAAAAATTAACGGCTCCAGATCCTTCAGTGTTGTGCTCTTCAATTTTATTTTATCACCAGTTTTTCAGCTGTCTGTGTGTGTACGTGTGTGTGCGCACACAGGTCCCTTCCTTTCTAAGCTGTTTGGCTGTTGATGAATAGGCTTATAATTGCTCAGTAAAGCTGTATGGTAGGGTTTACAAGTGGCATTCCTGATTCCTTTACATCAGAGGTCACTATTGTACAGTGAGATCCTGATAGGAGACAGTGATAACACAACGCAAAAAAAAACCCAAATCATAGATGAAAAGCTGGTTTTGGTGGTGTGGATTGTTCTCCAGTTAAATAACTTTTTAGGCACAGAATTTAAAATTTCTGTCAGGCATCTCAGTCCAAAACTGCCCTTTTAAAATGTTTGAAGGCCAATGTAAACACTAAACTCAGTATGATGTTTGTATTCACTTACCCAATCTAACTTTTATTAACAATTAATCCATCAAATTTCAATGCCTATAAAATCCTCTGAGTCATAAGCCCCTTTGGAAGTCTGTATCTTGAAAACAAAAATTGCAATTACTGGCATTATTTTTTGATGCTGAATCAAACTTAAACTGGGTTTTACAAACCAAAGAGTTATCTTCATTTCTACTGTCTAAAGGCATGAGATTTCCTAAAAGCTCATATACAGTGTAAATACATAGGAACTACAGGAGGCAGCCAGTACATATGGAACAGATAAAGGCCACATAGTTTACTGAACCTTGTGGCCTGCTGATGTAACAAAATAAGCTTTGCAATGAGCAGTCAGATCCTAACATCAGGTCGCTCTTTTGCTAGAGTGTAATAGATGATAGCTCTCCAAAGGCCAGATTTGGATTCTCATATTTATCAGGAGTCTTACTCCAGGCTCTGGCCCTCAGTACACTGAGTGAGAGATTTAGTAATATTCATTTGTAATATTTTCTCTTCTCTGAGCAAAGCGTGGTGAGAGGCATCTGGAAGGTTTCATGTTCCAGCAGTGGAGGGGAAATTGATCCTGAGACCAGGTATATGAAACCTATCCAGTACTAATGAGTCCTCCTTTTCTGAACAGGTAAATGCCTTTTTGTCAGGATAAAAGCAATTTGGACTGAACTGTCTCCTTTGCTGAAATTTTAAATCAACTAAAGGAGCCAAAGCAAGCAATGTGTGCCATTGCCTTTACCAGCTAGTGGCAAGGAGTCCAGTGCTCTTGAGAGACACCCTATTTTCTGTTTCTCTTTCAATTCCTTCTTCTTCTCTGCTCTCAACTCAGCCTTCCCAGTATTCAGTGTCTAATCACTCTGAGATCATTTCATTATTAATGATATCAGCCCATGAGTCTGATGTAAGGATAAGGGAGAAACTTCTTGCACACCTTAAATATGGTGCTAATGTAAATTCCCTAGATGCTGATGTAAAGCACAGTGCAGCAAGGCTTTGGGGGAAAGCCTAAAGGTATCCTGAGAAGCCAGAGCTGTCTCTGTGTATTTGCAGACAGTCACCTCTGCACGTGGAGAGAATTCAGCCTCCAAGGGTACAGTCTCAACACTTGTGCCCCAAGGAAGTATCCTGTGTTCTCTCTGTGTCTGTACAGAGATTCTCCTGATTAAAAACTGTGGCTGTGGCAGTGAGTTCTGGCTCAAAAGGACTGCTTGTTTGCTGGTAGCACAGCTATTAAAACACAGAGGCTTTGTTTCTTGAGGAGACATTTTTTGAATGGAGACTATGGAGCTGTGAGAAGAATGAGTGACTATTTACTCTTCTGTGTTTCCAGCAGCTCTCCCTGCATGCTTTTCTTTCTTTGTTTATTTTCATTCTTCTCTTGGGAATTAAGTAATACCTTCAAACACCAGTTTCTAGGAAAATTTAGTCTGAAAGGAAACTCTAGAGAAATACTCTTTCATGCCAGCATCTCAGAGGCCTCTCCTGTATTCTCTCCCTATAAGCCACCTACATCCTCCCAGACAAAAGAGCAGGTTAATGTTCTTGCTATATGAATTCTTTTACAAAAGAATGTGCATTCATTAAATATCCATCCTTTCTTTAATGAAGAGCAGCACATATTCCTAACCTGTTCTTGCTCTGGTCTCGCCAGACCAACCTCACACATCCATTGAAACGAAGTGACCAAACCACGGGACAAATTAAACGTAAGTACATTTGAATAGATACATAATATAGCAGATACCTACAAAAAGCACATTTCAATATCCTGTTTTCAGAAATCTGCAGGGTATGAGAAGTAAACTCCAAGATGATGCACAAACTGAAGGCTCTGAAAAACTTGCAGATCCTAAAATTGACACAGATGCCTCTTGTGGGTAGACAACACTGCAGGAGAAAAGACAACTGCCCACCAGTAGTTGCCTAAGGTAAGCGTGGCTGAATGAAAACAATTCCTAGTCCTGGCAGCCAAAGAAATACAATGAGTCAAACACAGCTCAGGAGTCAAGCAGGTCAGACTCAAGCCCAGATGAGAAAGAAGGGGGCCATGGTCACCAGTAGCATAAGCAGATAAAAAGATCCAACAACAGCACAGAGACATGCCCCTACTGAGTAAACAGAGAAAGGTCATCAAGCTCTCAGCTCTCCTGCAGCTCACAGGAAAGCTGTCTCAGTGCCATAGACTAGCAAATAAACCACTGAAGCCCTGCTGAAAAGAGTACTGTATTCTCCAAATTACCTACAAGACATTCTCCTATCCTGACAAACTGAGAAGATAATTTGATCTTTTGCCTACAAAGACAAAAGAGGAGGAAACATTCACAATACAATAATGTGTTCATTCACAAATAATAGGAACTTGAGCTCATTTTCCACCTCCTTAACATTTTCTGTATTTTGTGGGTAGCAGTCAAAAGCCAATTGCTTCTAAGGTCGTTGTATCTGTTTTGGTTTAGGAGGTGAGACTTAAACACTTCTGGATCAACTATCATTCTTATCTGTTTGATTCTGGTGTGGTTTTTTGTTTTGATTCCCCATCCCCCCAATAACATATGACCTATGAAAATATCTTCCTAGGAAATGTTGAGATACACAGACTGATAATAAAGCTTTCATAAAAGCTTGTGGTCTAACCGCGGGGAGCATTGGTTCAGACCTGATTACTTTTCATCTTCCAAAGGTTAATACACTTCATTCCATTTTGCTCATTATGTTGTGGACCTCTTAAAAGGAAGTCTAAAAGCAAAGGTCCTTTGCGATTCTTGCTCCTAGAATGTCATTTTCCATGGTCAGATCTCAGCATAATTCTTCACATGGGAGAAATGTAGATTTATCCTCAGTGAATGGATAACAGAAAACAAGACCTACAAGAGAACAATCAACTGTCAAAGTCATATAGTTGTATATTTTATATAAAAAATACCTGAATCTCCATACAGTTGTTCATACACTTAAAAATGAGGTTATATATTTGCCATAGAGCCCTGTGATGACACACACTCCCTATTAAGCCTTTATTCTATATCCTATTCTCTGTTTCCATGATTCCCTCAGATTTGCATTTCAGAGATGCACATCAGAATCCTCAAGATGAAGCAAACTACTGAAATGTTAAAATAGTTTCATAGTCTTTACTTAATTTCATTTTTACCATTAAAGGACAGTAATTATATGAGAAGTTTGTAGCCCAGTGCATAAGAAACAATTATTTAGATAAAGGAGACCTGCACAGCTTATTTATTTCTTGTTCTTCAACCTATTACATGACATCATTTTAATATAAAAGTACTTTGTAATTATGATGCCTTTACTGATAATTCTTTGTTGTACACCACTGAATCTTCGTTATCTGAGCCCAGAGATCTTTTAGAGATTTTATAGTCACACCTTAAAGAAGTCCCACAAAAAGTCTTTCAACCTTTCCAACCGTTTTTTGCTTTGCTTCGGTGTGCTCAGGACAGTATTTTCTGTAGTTTCTACATTTTAAGCTTTAATCTTTGCCTAGAGGGCAGCAAAACAGCATCTCCCGAGGACTCCAATACCTAATTTTTCTTCCCTTATGCAGCAAAGGACCACAGCCTGCTCTTCAGTACTTCTAATGCCGTGCCGGAAGATACAGCCAAACGTAACCAATCTTGGCCAGTGTGGCTTGGCATGGGCACGGCGTGGTTAGCCCTGTCTGTCTCCCCACTGACCTAACAAACCAAGCCGGGACCTGCCAGGAAAGAGCCTCCACTAGCCATCCCTGAAGGGTTTTGTCAAACCTGCTGCCAGAGACCCACCAGCTATGAGGTAGTGTCTCCGACTGCTGGGCTGGGGATTGCAGGACTAACTCAATTATTTAATGACGGGGGAGAAGTTACTGCTGAGACTAGAACTTGCAGCTCTAGTTTCTAGGCCTAAATGGGGACTGTGAAGAAATGCTGGAAGCAAGACAAGCACACAACTGTTCAGTTGCAAAACGTACATGTCTGTAAGATTTTCTTCCAGTGAGGTATGCAGCTGAGAAGCTGCTTGACGGATCAAAAGTCATCTACCTAATAGAAAGAGAATGCAGATAGGCAAGCAGCCTGGCTGCTCTTTTCTTTTTAACTGAAAAAAATTTATATAAATTCAAAACCAAACAACCCCCAGAAATATCCCTCCATATATTTCAAAGCTCTGAGGAAAAAGACATGTGCCCAGTGGGACTTACTATTCTGTTACCCACCAAAGTATTTGAATTCAACAAGAAAATGCACTTAGTGGAGTATTTCTGAGATAACACTGAAGTTGAAAATGTTGGAATCAATGGGAACAGGAATGGCCCCAGTAAAGAAAAACATCTCAATGAGCATCAGGACTAATAAATTTGGCTTCTCATGGCTTTGTGAGTCTTGGCTGGCTCCTCTAATGCCTTGTGAGGGCTCCTACGCTAATTTCATCCATTGGGAAAGGTGTGACAGTGGTCTTTCTCCTCTACCTTGATGTCTATTTTCATAAACCTGTATAGGCACATTTTCCCTGTGGCATTCCCTTTTTTGTCTTTGTTAAAATTGGCAAAAAGGATTAAAAGTTAGACAGAGAAGATAAAGACGGACAGAAACAGATTATGGTAACACTCTATCCCTTCTAGAAAATAAGAAAATGTGCTAGGAAAAAGTAATTACAATTTAACTAACTAACTTAGCTATTTGGGTATATGAGCCCAGAACACATACAGGAGTGTGACCCCTTCAGTATTTAGAATTACTTAATCTTTCTGGGAGACAGTAACAAAAATAATAATAAAAAACCCTCACAGCTGAAGTTAGTCCTTAGCAGATATTGGCAAATGTTTTCAAGTGTCAGTGCAAAAAGGATAGAACAAAGTGACCACTATCTATCTGTCCTGTTTCTTGTGCACAGGTCTTATTAGGCTGAGCCACAAACCATTTTGATTTTCTTTTTGGATGCTTAAACCCCCTCAAAAAGCACGGAAAGCTACCAGAGACCTCAACCAAAATTTACTGGAATTTGAAATTTGCCTGAACTGGTTGATCTGAGTTCTCTGCTTACACCAACACTCAAAATTCACGACACACTCATACCCATGCTCACAGGTTGCTCTGAATAACAAACGCAACCTTCCCTTTTATCTCTGGCAAAAACGGAGGAGCAAAGCAAGACAGCTTGTAAAAACCATTTTATATGCAAGACAGATTAGAACATTAGTGGCGTAATAAAGTAAATAAGATGGCAATTGACCTGAGACATGTGGGGTTTACCCCAATTTTTTGTTTATAGTTGAAGGTCGTAAGCTATACAAACCTCTATTGATCAGAGTCCTCTTTGTTTAAACAGAACCTACTGTATTTATTTGTGCTGTTCCTCTAAAGTCAAACAAAAGGGGACAGTTTTAAGTAAATCTCTGCATGACACTGCTGCCATGTGGTTCATTCACTCAGTATACAGATGTTTTCAATCTGTACAGTTTGTCTTTCATATCCATATGAGATGAAGCAGGCTTGATTTAGGCTGGGAATGATGCCAAAGAGAAAAGATACATCATTAACCCTTAATAAACGACTTACGAAGCATCTCTGGTTTATTCATTAAAAGGAGTCCTTGAAGGATTACCATAACACCTTATGAGTGGTAAGAACCCTCTACTTGTCTGCAACATTATGCGACAGGTATTTATATGGAAACCAAAATGCTTGGTGTGGGGGATCCTCCCCTTTCATTCCCTTGCACACTAATATACAACCTAAAAATAAGCATTACCCAAACTTTGCATTGAGATAATGATCATCAAGAATTAGAAGGACAGAATTAATTTCGATTTTATATCACAAGTGAGGCACTGTGAAATCAGGACCCTGTGTCCTGGGCATTGCACAAGTCTTTACAGAATTGGTTCTTGCTTTACCACCTTTGTACATACTAAATGCATATACTTAATACATAGTATAGGCATTTACTCAATACCTACATCTAAGAGACAAGATGGTGCCTATTTTTACATGTCTGTGGAACTGACACAGGAGATCAAGAGACTTTCCCAAGATCACGTGAGAAGGATGTATCAGAGCTAGGAACCAAAGCAAGCTGTCCCAAAACACAGCCTAAGGAGTTCCTCATACTACTAACCCTTCTGTATTGTTTCTGGTCTGCTTTTCTCAACATCCCTTTCTTCTAACAAACTACTACAGCTCTTAATAAACATTAGATGTGTGTCATGCACAGCACTGCATTGGGCTTGTGCTGGATACAGGAATATTAGAAGCAGCTACTGGCTTGGAAGCAACTGTGGGGGAAAAGGACACAGCTTTTTCTTCAGACAGTTTACAGGGCTTTGCACGCTGAGTCTATTCTTACTGTATTATTCGGCAAACAATCTGTTGCATCACCTCAAAGAAGAAACTGCTGATCTAATGCAACTAATAGACAATCTCATTCAATCACTTTCTTCCTTACTTAAACACGCAAAATACAGAAGTGAGTTTAAACGCGCTGTGGCAATAGTAACATCTCTTGATTTTAGCAGGGAGCAGTGTGGCTTGGCAAATAAAAAATAAAAGAATCAGAATTGATTTGTTTTTTCCTTCTCCTCCAGCTCAGTCAGAAGGCAGAAATTCACCACACTGTTTAGCTTAAAAAATTCAGAATTGAAGGCTGCTGCTTAGAAGCATGGGCAGCAAAGACTGTTCCCTCCTATAGAGAGTTTAGTCTCTCGCTACAGAGTTTACTGCCAGTCCTATACAGCTAGCTGGAGAAAAAGCCTGTGAAGTTAGAAGATATTCTGCCCCATTTCAGGTTGTGTTTGAAGAAGGGGCTATACACAGACACATGTAGGTTCAATTATTCATTTTTCCAGGAGGTGTTTGAGTCAGGGAGAGCAGGCTCAGCACATACCATAAAAATACTTCTGCTCCTTACTTTCAAGATCCACAGGTCAAACAAGCTACAGTCAGTCATGGGACATTAAGTCCCTGGATCTTGAACTCCAGCTGACTGCCTCACCCAAGCTTTTGGGCTAAGTGAGCATCTCCCCAGCCTAGATGCTAAATGAAGAAGTCAGTGGGTCAGGTTTCTCTTAACCCTGCTGCCAAGAGAGCTCCTCTCAGGACAGCTTTTGCACAGTCCAAACCCTCCCTAGACACTGCACAAGCAAGGAATCAGTCGAATGCAGCTTTTTTCCACCTCCTTCCCTACCATAAAAACCTAACTCCCCCCAGCGCTAATCCCAAAGCTAGATACACGGCCCTTTTCTAGCTGACTGGGGGGAATTACTTAATTCTGTGCATCTGGTGCAACCCAGCTCCCCACACAGTGCAGGCAGCCAGTGCAACACAGCTGGGAGCCCTCAGCTCAGCCTGCTTTAACCCCCTCCATTGCAGCAGCCCACAGTAAGCTCCATCAGGGGGTTTGGAGAAGGAATTGAGATGCTTGGATTGGGAAAGCACCTGCTTGGCTGCCTCAGACTGGTTAAACACCCTCCTGTTTAATAGGGGGTGTTAAGCACAGGGTGTGCATGCATGCTGCTTCTCCTAGGGCAGAGGTTGAGGTTGCCTAGCCTAAACATGTCCCAGCTCTGCTCATGCCCACTCTGGGCCACAAGGAGTTTTGAATTTGCAGCTGGGTGGTAGCCTAAACCCCTTGCAAAGCCAAAAGCCCAAAGATCAAGAGGTTCACATGATGGATGAGAACTGGAAATACCCAAAACTGAAGATGGATGGTCGAAAACAGGTCTCTGAGGAAGGGTGGTAAAATACTTTCTCAGGTTGCCCAGAGAGATGGTGGATGTGCCACCCCTGGAGACATTCAAGGCCAGGCTGGATGTGATTCTGGGCAACCTGATCTAGTTGATTTAGTTGCTCATTGCAGGGGGTTGGACTAGGTGACCTTTGAAGGTTTCTTCCAACCCAAACTATTCTATGATTCTATAAAACAGGACAGTTGTGATCTCCACATTATGTTCCTGGAAGTCTTATACTCTGCTCCATTCCTTGGACGAAGAGTTTTGGGTGCCCCTGCCAGGAAGCAACCAGCATCTGCACATCAAGTGTTCACTGTGTGAAAATCTCAGACAATATAGGGGGAATCACAAATGAAGTCAAGTGAAATAAGGTGGTTTGCTCCAATGCATAAACCAAGTCAAGAGCAAAACCAGCCCAGAGCCCAAGTCCATTGAGTTCCAGTCTTACTCACTGGCTTATGTTGTCCCAGCTATGTAGCGCCAATATGGAATAGACCTTTCTGGAGATATAAACTCCTCTTAAAACAAAAAATAAAAAATAAGAAAAGCAGACTGTTTTATCCATGGCACTTAACTGAAAGCTTCTTCACCGAGACTATTTTAAAGTCAATTACTCATTTAAATATGGGGCAAGAATGGGGGAGAGAGGGAGCCACAGTTACTGGCCCTTTTTTAGATTTTAAACCAAACCAGATACAACAGTCAAACTTGGGACAATCCTGGGTAAACCACAAAAGATGGCAGCACTTCTCATCATCCTAAAACAACAACATTTTTCCAAGTTTTTTCAATCAAAAATGCTAGCAAGGCCACCCTGGAATTTGCTACCATTTTTCCTTACCCAAACCTATTTTTCAACACAAGTATTGAATTTACATATTAATACACCACTAAAAACAGGATGAAGAGATTGGAATGTTAGAGTTACTGATTTGTTTGGGATTTTCTAAGAAAAAATAAAATAATTCTGTTCCACCCATTTTCTTTTTCCTTTTTTCCCTTTCTTTTCCTATTTCCCATTAAGTGACTGTTTCAAATTAATAGAAAGAGGATGCAGTATTTCTTGGGTTTTATTTTATGGGTTTTCCCAACATATGGAATCTTTTTAAACATGAGAAGCTGTGGGTAAGATGTTATTATATGCATATTTTAAGTTAACCATTCTTTGTATCTTTTTCAAAAGAAAGGATTTACCACGTTTATGTGTGAGAAATATGTTTATTTGGAAGATTTACTCCAACTCTACTTATTTCCTTTACAGGGATGTCAACTGGAAAACTATACTAGCATTTTTTCTAATTAAAATTAGGGTGGAGCAGAAAGCAATCACTGCTTGTTGCTTTTCTAGATCATGGAAGCTTTCCGTAAATCAGACTTGACAGGTTCAAAACGTTACTTTCTGAGCTTTGTTCCTTTGCCAATAAGGCCATTTTCGGGGTGGTGACAGAAATCCTGACCTGTAATGCCAGTGAACCCATTGGCACATTCGAGAAATCACAGGAACCCACATCTCCGAAGTGTCTACTGCACTGAAATACAGCTATTTGGGGAGGAGGTGAAGGGGGAAAGGAACACGGGGAGGATTTCTAAACACCAAACTGGCAGAAGGTGATGCTCCAGGTCTCCCAGGAGCTGCTGAGTAAGCACTACTGGAGAGCACGAGGCATGGGTGACCTGAAAAAAGTGAAAGAAGCCAAAATCAGCAGCCACAGTATAAAAATATGAAGAAAATGTGTACGTGACCCTGCTCACCTCTCCTTAAAATACGTGTTGTAACAGGAGGCATTATTGGGCTGCCACGAGCATTAACAAATGTTTCTAAAAGCTTCATTAGTGACACTCAGCCTATATACATTGCCAGCCATAGGTGGTATCCATAATAAAGCTGTGGAAACATCCAAATGTAGCAACACAGCCAGGCCCACATGAAATTTAAGTACACAGTTTACTTTTCTCCTTCCCCACTAACCTAAAGTACTAGGGTAAGAAATGTGCTACCTCCCAAAATGGATTTATCCAAATACAGCTAAAAAGATTACATTCAACTAGTGGAAAACGAAGACAAAACTAGTTTTATGTAAGACTTGCCTGCTGTAAAGAAAATTTCATTTTTGGCTCAGGAAAACCATTTTAATTACACAGGAAAAATTATATGAAGTTGTTACTAAGCGATAACTGGGGAGACAGGTTTTTGGATTCAAATTTGCGTGACTTTGGGATTTTGTCTGGGTACGTGTTTAGTGTATCTGTGTGTCAAAACTGGCAAGTCATGCTGAATGTAACATTTATCTCCTGTCTGTGCTGCAATGCAGCATTGATCTGAAATTTCCCAGAAGAGTGACACCACGCTAACAAGGAAGGTTGTTCATGAACTGTCCCTTTCCAAACTGCCCTGCCCTTGGGACAAAGACATAATTCAATTCTGAGTTATTGTAGGCAACAGAGCAATCGCGTTTCCCTGGTAAAGAAGTAAACCATGGATGAAGAGCAACCACAGCCTGGAGATACTGGAAGAAATGAGGGAAAACTATATGAGCTCCTAGGGTTGATGCAGGGTGGCAGGACCACGAAAGCTGTTGTCTATGGGGGCTGTCAGGGAAAGGTGGAGCCTCCAGCATGGAGGACTCTCAATTTGGAAACTTTTGAGTATCCAGCTGGCCTGTGGGAGCAATGTGACAAGCTATCTGACTCTCAGTTAAACCTAGACTTTCTTCTCCAGACCTTGTTCTGGACCACTGGTCTAAGTGACAAACTCGAGTGGGTCTAACCAGCAGCCTTAGTGTTATGCTCCAGTTCTGCACAGGCTTTAACACCACCTCCATTGCACAGTGCCACCCATAACACCCCCTACAGATGTCCTCAGGAGCTGAGCTGCATGGGGGCTTCCGTATTTTTCTGTTTCAAAGCCGGCTGAGCTCAGCAGTGGGGAAGGGGTTATCACCAAATCAGACTGCAATATCAGGCTAAGGCAACACAGACATACCCATCCTCTGTTTGACACACCTCAGCCACACAAGGAAAGGGGAGAGGAGTCTGTCTTTTCTTCGTAAGTGGAGTGTGCGAAGAAGCAGAAAGGGCTGAGGAAGAGGCAGACTGACCCTATCAGATGTGGCTGGGACTGGCCAGACTGCCATGAATCAAGAGCCTGTAGGAAGATCACAGACATCAGTTTCTTTTTGTGCCTCATTTTGTATCCGCTTGACGAGCCTTTGTTGCTCAACCACTTGAACATCCATTTATTTATTTTTTTCCCCCCTCAGCTGTCAAACCACATTGATTTTCAGTCGTTTTAACCTGGCCAGGATCAGTGAACCTACTCCCCCAGGTGAAAAGCCAGGACTGCAAAGAAACAACTTGAGTTGGCTGAATTATCCCATTCTTCTAAGACACACAGAATTTGTTTGCTTTGCTTATAAGAGCTGAGGGAGGGATGGCACAGAAGGCTAAATCCTCAACATCCCCCTGGTACATACTTCACACTTTGCTATCGATGCAGGCAGAAATATTTCCAGAGATTGCAACGTGGTTGGCAGTGTCTTTTCAGAAAAGGACCTCTATGGAGCAAGCTCGTGTCTGAATTACATCTCAGCCCTAGGGAAGATGATTTCTTCAGTTCTCCTTCAAGGTCAGTTGTGGGGTAACATATGTTATTCGTCTCTCAGTCTTGCTAACAGAAAATCTGACTGAGTGACATGTGGAAACTGGGAAATGAAAATAAACAAAATGAATAAACACATTTAAAAGGCTTGGGGGGAGACAGAATCCCGACCTGCACATAACATCCTTACCAATAGGACAATACTAAACAAAATTTGGGATTTGCATCTTGATGGGTACGCTAAATTTGAACTCTCCATGACTCCACAGCGTCTGCTAAGCAAATAGAGCCACTCTTATTACAGATGTATGGCACAGAGTCAGTGTAGGATCTGGATACCAGCAAGCTCATTGCATTTGTGAATAGCATATTTGGAGTTTTCTGTTCTTTTGCTCAGATATTTCTTTTACTAATTAGAATGGAGCGTGGTCTTACAGAAATCAACATGTTTAAATGGTGTTTCAGTCCTCTAACATCCTGTCACAGGATGAACTTCTACAGCCTCTGTGTTCGCAGCTGTGCCTTTCCCCACTCTCCAGCCACACATTTCCAGCTCCCCTTGCCCAAAGCAAGCCAGGTACAGCCATGAAGCCCACCCTGAGCCTCTGAGGAGGGGGGACAGAGCCCTGACGGCCCAACAGGAGCCCTTTCACCTGCTTGATGACTCCTCTCCAGGACAGCGTGGGCATGAGTTTCAGTGCAGTCTCAGTTATTCCTACCAGGGATCTGCACTTAGTCAGCACAGCCCGGGGACACGTCAGCAAAGCCCAGACGGTTGTCTCAGGTATCCAACACCTTAAAAGATGGTGTTTGTGTTGTGTGCTAATATCAGGGTGGTTGTAGGTGAAACACGTTCTAGACACTCTAGGACTGCTCTTTTCTGCATTTAGCATCTGAAATCAGACCCCACAGTAGCGTTATAGCCCTACTCCAGCGGCTCTCATCTGTACAGTCGTGTTTGCCATTTCAGCCATGGTAAAGAGTTCCCTCACTGGCTCACCAGTAGTTTAGCACACCCACTTCTTTCCTAAGATTTGGCTAAAGATCAGAGCAGCTTGGTTATAATAGCATTTGGCAGTACAAGACTACCAAGCAACCTGGCCTGAACAGCTGAAAGGAGAGCAGTGAAGCAAAGTATGAGAGATGATTAAAAGAGACTTGAGACTCCAGAAGGAAATTTCTGAGCATCCCTTACAACTAGCATATCCTTGGATTTCTATTTTTGCCTTTATACCTCTGTTCGTCTGTGTAACACTTTTGTTTTCACTGTTCTTTCACTATTT
>NW_009932470.1:101923-158353 GCF_000696875.1 Nestor notabilis
CAAGGGAGAAGGGTGAATTGTGAAGTCAGGTTACAAGCATCTGCCTGAGCCTGTGTGTGTGCATGCAGGCACATGGGCATGAGAGAGCAACCAGCAACATTGCCAATGGGAAGAGCTGGAGCCAGGATAGTGAAAAGAAGTAAATCTGGGGATAGTGAGTTCTAGGGAAGTGGGTGAGAAAAGTAGAAAAATTATCACTACAGTTTCTGTTAGCCAGCTAGCATAGCTGCTCCGCTAGTGAAAACCTAGAGGCTTTCAGTGCAGTGTGTTTCGTAAGTGAGGTATTACAAATAAATTCAATTATAAAACATCACACAAAAAGGCATTTTAGCATTTTCTATGGAAGCACTGATGCTGGAACTTAAGTACTCTTGTAGCTGGAAGCAAAACCTAAAGGTTTTGCTTTGGTTATTCATGTAACAGCATGAGAAAGGCTTGGCCTTCCCAGGAGGTGGAGAATACTAGCATCAAATCTAGGACAAGGAACTCCTCTTCAGGAACTCCCAAGGATCAATCACTGATACAGGTTTCCTGATGGACAAGACTTCATTTGCAAAGATCCTATGGTTACAGATGTGTTGCCTGAAAAGCAGGTTTTGCAGTGCATCTTGCATCATAGTGGCCAGGTCCTGGACATACATCAAAGCCTTCACCTTATGAGTTGCAGTAGACATCAAGATGTGCTACCTGCTCTGATCTGCTCAGCACCAGCTCTGCCTTCACAGGACAGGGTACCACACCTCACACCACCCTGGTGACGTTAGCAGCATCACAGGGAATAGCCCTTACCCTGAGTAACAGCCTGCTCAGTGATCAGTCTGAGGTGGAAAGCAAACCAGTCAAATTTTCAACTGAATTATTTCTGTTCCTTGTAGGACTGGTCTGCTGGAGCATATTCACATGGAATTCATTAGCACATCCCTTCTGCTAATCCTCACTGGGTTTAACACAATGGTATACACTGGTACACACATTTTTCCAGGCCTCTAGGGCAGCTGTGTCAAGTCAGAAACATGTGCTTTGGGACAGGCTGAACCCAGAAGCCTGGCCTTTGGGAGATTAGAGAAATCAGGGTTCTGAACGTTCACTAAGAGCTTCAGGTGGAGTGAATATGTATTATGATTCAACAGAAAAATTCTGCCTTGAGACCCTCCACCCTTGCCACCTCCTACTTTAAATACCAGGATCCACCTCTGTAACTCCAAGGAGACTGTCAGACGCATCCAAACCATGAAACAACAGGGAGCAGGCTCCAAATTTAAAGACACCCTGTCACAATCATGCACCAAAGAGATGTCTTGAGAGTTCACTGAACAGGACATGCACTCCAGCATCCCGCAAACCCCCAAGAACCATGAGGTGGTTCTCCAAGCTTGGTGCTGACAGTGTCAGCAGCTGAAGGAGAAGAAGATTCTCCTCCTTCTGCCAGCTGTGAAACCGAGCACCATCCAAACAGCCTTGGCTCCAAGGCAGCCACTTAATGATTCCCAGGCTTAGTTGAACATCTTTATCCCTCTAAATATCATACGATCTGGGGTAGATTCAGTGGCTTTTCTGGACTGCCACCAGATATAAACGCGAGACACTCCCTGAAGATAAAGGTGGGGGCCATCTGCTGTGCACTCAGAGGAGTCCAAACCATCAGAGCGATCACAAGCATGTGAACATCACTTCTCTAAAATGCTGGCATTGCAGCACCAGTCACGTGGTTCAACCGCATGAGTGCTGCCAAAACACTCCATGATATCATGTCGGGAGCCACCCCACGTAAGCCTGTCCTCACCCTGCATCAGAAACACTGCTCAAAAGCACAAGAAAGCTCTGCTGCCATGGAAAAATGCATAGGTGCAGTGGGGCTGTAGCCCTGGTGGGGCAGGATAGCCTTAGAGGAGCAATATGTGAGAGGGAAAAGATGGTAAAAAGAGACAGCAATCGGACCTGGTAGAGGTTTAGGGAATAGAAGGAAGGACATGAGCAATAGGAAACAGTCTTACCTCATCTTTCAGAGCTTGATCGGACTTGCACTGAGAGCAATGCAATTTATTTCTCCATCTCTTTAGATGTTAAGTATCCAGTTGCATCCAACACTGAGTGACAGCCAAGAGCGGATGTAAAACTGTAAAGGCACAAGTGTGGATACGTGGAGCTATTAAACTTTCTGGAAAACTTTATTACTACTACCATCTAGAACCTCAACTGTGTGCTAGTAATTCCCAGCTGGGAATTGCATGCTATCCCTAGAGATAACAAGCCTGTGTGCCCTGTATTGTTAGGTGCTTTCATTGACAATGGTGGAGAATTTGTCCACTTTTTATTGTCTATATTATATCATTTATTACCTGAATCACTGGTTTGGCCATTAAATTTTCACTAGAGTTTATTTTGTAATAAATCATTTGTGTAATAAGTCACACTTCCCAATTTGCAAATTTTCCCTATCATCTGCCTCTCCTTTTCTGTGAATATACTCATTATTCAGAATGATCAGTTGTGTAATGTCAGGTATAATTATTTGACCCACCTAATTTATGGGATATTTGGACTTAAAACAGTTTTAATGTCAAATTAGGGTATGAGTTATGTTTCTGCTCCGTAACTGTATTTTCAAAATCAAGTTCTTAAAGTTGGGCATTTAAACCTGTATTTAAGTATAAAATAAAAACTATCTGTTTGTCAGAAGTGTTATTTATCTGCTTTTCTGTCACTTTCAGGAAAGACAAGGCATTTAGGAGACAGATTTCTAAGAACTGTATTTTAAAATTTCCATGGATTTCAGCGTCTCTTCAAATAACAGATGATTATTGTTATTACTACCATTGTAAGGTTTTGGTAATCTCATAATATCCATGTCAAGTTATTTCTCATTGCCAGAATTTGCATCTTCAATCTGGGCTAAAAATGATTATGTTAATAATCATGCACTCAGGCTGCTGGATTCTGGTGCCTCTTTCCTTTGCAGCCCAGCTTGGCACTCTGTCCGTGTGCTGGTAGATAATCCAGGTTTTCAAAGCTGACTCCCTCTTTATCATTATGTGACGCTGGCCTGCAAAGTTCAAGGTAAGGCCATTGTGTCTTGAATCTATTTTTATTGTACAAAACACTGGATGGAGCTTAATTATTTTTTCCATCTGCCAACCATTTTGACTAATTGAACCCTTTGGAGCCAGGAGTCAAGGTTTCCCAACGTAAACCAGACCCTGGAACTCGGCATTAGCAGAAATGTTGAAAAATCATGAAGGAATTTTTGGTTCTGAGGTTTGGTTCTGTTTTCCAGATTCTGACCAGGACTCAGAGGAAACCCAAACCCTCTCCTACATATACATTTTTGGGGGTTCCTTTAGCGTCTCAAATTTTCCAGACACTAAAACTCCACATTAAAAAAAAAAAAAAAAGGAAAAAAAATTAAAAAAATGAAGGATTTAACTTAAAGCCACAGAAGTATGGAAATTCCCAGCAAAGACTCAGACTTCCATTATTTTGGCAAAAGCAAAGCATGCTTGGGCAACATTAAAAATGAAGCATAACTTAACACTAGAAGGTTTCTTGATAAGTGCTCTGTACTGAAGATCTGATTCAATTGACAATTTTGCAGTATAATTTAATGTTATTTTCACCAATATTTCTGAAGCAGGTAACTGGTGTAGTCAATAAATTCCATAACATGTTTTATTTGTTTGGTGAACCACCGATCAGTCTCTAACTGCAATGTTTCATCTCTGATTTTAGTTCAGAATTTGAAACTGTTGGCCTTAGTGACTCTTTAAGCAGTGGGAGATCACCAAAGACTTAAAAGTAAGAGAGATTATTTTTCAGTGGTGATATGTGATACACCTCTGATGAGATTGGGTAGTGAAGCCTAAATGGATGGCTTGTGCCTCTTAGTTTCAGCTTTCGGTACAATATATCTGCCTTGATTTAGTTCTTTTTAGAACCTAGAATAATTAAGGTGGCATTTCCATGCTGATGACTACTGCTTCATTCATCTCAGCCTCCTCCACTATTGATGTTTCTTTCCCCAGTAGTTCCTCAACTTGCCACCAGCATTAATGATATGCCACTAGAGATGTTTCATCCTTTGTTTTTTATGTCTTTGCTGCCTGGCCATTTGGAAGCAGAAGATTCAATGGCTTCTACCACCACCAGGCTCATTCTCTTTGACAGAAAACTCATTTCACAGCATAGCTCTAATACTTTGGAAATGCTTCATAGAAATCAGGGATCTGTCTGAAATTCTACACTGGAGGCAAATAAAAATTTTTAATAGATCTGGGTCTTAGTTCCGCTAATTTCAATGGTTCGTTTTGCTGTTCTGGCAGTCAGGATCCATTAGTGGAACACAAGGAGAAGCATGTATAATGCATGTACAGCAACTGCATTCTAATCTGAAATTTCTTTTTTCTTTTAAGTTCTTATTTTTTGAAATAAATATATAACGAGTTACTGACAGTACTTAACAATATCTTACACTAGACACTGTAATACCCCAAATAAATACTTAATTTCTGCTTTCCTGCAACTTCAGTAGGATTACATCATGTCAGATTACTCTAAGTCTGCTTTAACCCAGTTTGAAAACACTAGTTATTCAAAGATCTTTAAAATTCTTAATTTCGTTCCTTGAAATACCTTTTCTTTTGCTTCCTTTATGCAGTTTTTCAAGCCTGTGAAGGCCAGAGAGTTCTTGAAGTCAGAACAAGCCTGCAAGGAAGGAAGTTGGGAAAACATAAATGCTGTTCAGCTGACAACAGAGCTCCCTCCCTTCCTCTCCCACTGGCCAGCAGCACCTCATCCTGCTGGGTAGGGATATAGCTAATTTCTGCACCTAATTCAACCTTGGACTGTTTGGCATGGAAGCAAACCATACTGGTAGGTTTTGTGATGTACAGAAGTATCTATAGAGAATGGCATGGCCACCATGAATTCCTTTCACACAGGATCCTTACCACCCATGAGACAGCATGTGGTTTTGATATATTGACCTGCTTATAGATCAGAACCAGTGAATAAGAAGGTGGTACCTTTAAACACCCAGTGCAGCCACTAACATGCACTCCCTACCATGAATTAAATTAGTTTAGATTCTACTGACGATGCAAATAAACTCATAAAGCATAGCTCTATAGGGCTGCAAACTAACCCATTTGAAAAGACTTTTGCTGCTTATGTTTATCATTCCATATGATAAACAGCTACCTCCCCAAATTATCAGGAAAAGAAATTTTAACCATTCAGCAAATATAAAAAAAATTGTTTTAATGATAAATAAAAAGTCACAAAGCTCAGCATGTTCTTCTGAAAACCATTAATGAGGGAAGATGGTGAGGCCAGTGAATTTACCTTCCCTTTTGTTAACACACTGTTCTATCTGCAATCCATATACTTGAACAGAACATAGACTCCTTATATAAAAAATCAGGAAAAAAGAAAACCCTCACTGTCTTTTGAATGCTGCCTAATCTTGTGTTAAAGTCTTCTCAAAAGCTGAAGCAACTGAGTTCCTAATCCCACAATATTTCTTTGAAAATCTGGACCATTATGGTGACATTAATTATTGTTGCTTTTGACTTTCCTTCCTTCGTAAATATCAGCTTAAAACCCAACTGTTAAAATAGCCTTCCTGTGGTAGGAAGCACCTTATCTTGTACTTTCGTGTCCCTGTAACATCTGCATATGGTACTCTGAACTTTGCTGTTGCTCTCAATTAAAAGCAAAACAACAAAAAAAACTAAACCTTGATAATACTTTGTTGGAAAAGGATCTAAACAATATCCTGCTTATTGCAGAAAACCAACACGGTGTGTGCCTTTATTGTAGCAAATAGGATGTAGAATCTTGGGACACAGTAAAGCTCACAGAGTGCCCTTCCCTTACCTCTGTCTTCTGATCCCCATCCCTGTGCTCCATGGGCTTTCCAAACCTCGCAGCACTTGTTTCCTGCTCGGCTATCTAAATGGGAGATACTGCTATCTCCCCAATTTCCAAAAATTTCTGGCCATCCTGTAATGTTTATTTTGAAATGTGTATTTGGGAATACTCTCTCATCTTTATAGCAAACCTGTCCAAATCATTTTGAATTCAGCTGACAGAGTTAGCTGAATAAACAGGTTTATATGATCCTGTCTCAACACCAAACCCCAGACCATCCAGAGAATGGGGCTTATGCAAGCTGGTATCCAAACTACATCTATTCTAAAAATACACAAATGAGAGAGAACCATAAGAAAACAGTGATTCTTTTGGGCTTGAATGTAGCCAAAATTACACCATTTGTGTATGCAGAGTCTATTTTGCCTTAACCAGCAGCACAAGTACCGACAATGAACTCCTTCTCATCCCTCCTACCTCAGTCCAAGGAGATGTGAGCTCCACTGGCGTCCTCACAACCTGCAGAAAGGACACTCTAAACCCCTAACTGCCAGACTATATAAAATGAGGACCAGATTGATACTAGGACAAATGAGACAAGGTACCACTGTAAAGACAATGAGCAGGGAGAAACCTGTTTCACTCACATTCTTACATTTAAAAGTAGTCTATCAATCAGCTGTTCATAGTATTCTATGCAGGCAAAAATGTAATAGAAAGAGCATGAGCACAGGCAGAGTAGTACAGCGGATTTAGGAACAGCAGAGCAAGTCACAGGATCTTCACCGGCCTCAGACATGCAGCAGTGGGTGTTTTCCCAGAGAAGTATCTGCTGGAGAAGAGTCTAAGGAGTTAGTCTAAGGAGTTGGAGGGATGAACGTTTCTCATCTGAAAATGGGTGTTGGCTCCTGTCAAAATCTCTCTCAATCTCTCCCCAAGAAAGCTATTGCCAATACTTCTATGCAACTTGGCATGATCATTTGTCTCTTTTCCAGAGAAAACTGCTACCCTGTCTCCACCCTTGTATGTGATAGTGGAGGCTTAGCAACCACATGCAGACCTCAGTGACAGACGTGAGGTGAAGAGCTCTGCTCAGTATCTAGATAGATAGGGAAAATATAAAGGTCTTTTGTCAAGGTACTGAGAACTTATGGCATTAAATGCCATAAATGCACAATTAAAAAAAAAAAAAAAAAAAAAGAAGCAGAAAGCACCTCACTTAGATCTTTAGATTTTAAATCCTTGTAAACAAAGAATGTTCCATTTTATAAAAAACATAAACATCGGAAAACTTGTGGGGTCAATCACTGCCTAAAATCTTTGGTTCAGATGTCCACTCTTCCTTGGGGAAATGATCAGACCCTAGTGAAGGGCAATAAGGATACCCAATCAGAAAGGATTACCAGGAACAGAGTAATTTCTGTCTGAATTTCAGACTTCTTGACACTGACCTCAGAAAAATCCTGGCAAGTGTTTTTACAATTACTATATTCACTAGAATCTTCAAAAGGTTTTTTTTCAAATTCCTCAATTCTTTGTGCAGAGATGACATTTAGCTGCATATCACTTAAGTTCATAATCCTCTTAAAAACATGTGGTCTTGATTTGGCACCATTACTTTCCATTTGATGCTACTCCGTGACTCTGTATCAGATAATTGCATAATTTATTTGCCTTGCATATTGAACTGAGGTCTGAATACTTCTCTCCCAGCCCAATTACTCCAGACTAATGAACACTGAGCCAGAATACACTGCTAGAAAACCAAAAATCAAGGAGAACAATAATCAATGGGCACTGCTATATATTTTTTCAAGAACATACAAGGGTCAGTGCAGAGCTGAAATTTTAGTTGCTTATAAAAGTGTCCCATTTGTAACTCCCCCTTTAAAAAGCGTTTCATCCAGCTACTGAGTGGTACTTTCATCACTGACTATATCTTTCATTTTACACCCACAATTAATATTACTCACAAATGAAAACCCTCAGTTGCCCGTCTACATCATTTGCCCACTTGATTGGCAGCTGATGCAACTATTTTGGAGTGCAAAAGAGCGTCTGTACATTTGGAGGCTACTTTAGCTCTCTAATTAGGTTTTTAACTCTGTGTGATGCAGAAATCATATTCCACTATACTCCAACTCTGAAATCTTTTGTAATACATGATGATCAGGTTTTGGACCATCTAAATAAGTGAGAAGTTACCAACTTTATGTTCTGGTCAAAATAAATATTTAAAATAAGTTTTATGGAATTAAAAGTAAACTGGATGTTGAGCTCACTGACATATTAAATGCACGCTTGCCTCAATATCAAACATAGAACAGATACCAAAAAGTGTCAACATTTCAGAGCTAACCACGCTAAGACTTCTTTTTGAAACATTTGAGAGAACTGCTTCTCGCAGGTGGAATGAAAGGGATTCCTCAGATAATTCTATAGGCACATCCCATCTGGAAAAATGCATCTTGACTCCTTCCTCCAGAAGAAGCAGGGTGTATTGAGGTTCAAGACATGTTAAAAATATATCCGAACAGATGCATGCGTTCACCTTGCAAACCAAATGTACTTAAACACATGCTTTAATCTACAGATAAGCCTCTGCACTTTCCTGAATGAGGAGGGATTTAGGCATGTATTGACACCCTTTTGGAATGGGGGCAAGAAGAAATTCAGTAGGGCTTGGTACCACTTAAATTCCACTTGCATAAGCTGGAATTAGGCAGCACACCATTCTGGAAAACCTTCCTGCTCAAAGGAGAAAACATATTTCTGGACAGGCTTCCATGATGGTTTATGGTGGGTCCACATAAACAGGAAACCGGGTTTGCTTTGTCACAAGGAAAAAATTCACCTGTGCCAGTCATTTATTTCATCACAAATCAAAATTTCTTTTATGCAAAAGCTGAAATAGTTCAGTGGTATCAGTTGTCGTGTCTTGACTTTAAAATCAGGAAACTTCTTTCCACTAGATTGTCATCATCAGGAGGTAGATTGTTAAGTGATGGTTAGTCAGAAAGTATATTCGTACCACAGAAAATCATCTTAGGGGAGATGCAGGAAAGAAAAGTAAATATACTATAGTAGCACAATCTAGGATAATTTCAGCCTTTACTCTGGGGAGGTTTCCCAAAATACTTTATCCCAAAGGCTTACTTTTCTTTATAGTATACATCTACAGTAGAAATTCAAAGAAGTAAAACCTTGAAGTAGATTTGGAGGCTTTTAAAATGCCAATCATGACCATAAAAATCAAAAGCATCTTGTTTTTTAAATAAAACCAGTGTTTTCTGCAACATTATGATTAGTTACATTTTGATTATCTAGGTTTGTTGTAAATGGAAGTGAATTGGACAACATTCGCCATCATAATCGCTTTCTGCATGAAGAGGTCTTTTTCAGGCTGGGCTGGCTGCTGCTGTTTTAATCAGAAGGTTGTCTATTTGTATGTTAATAGTTTCATCCTGGTTTATTAGGCTTGTTG
This sequence comes from Nestor notabilis, assembly GCF_000696875.1. Lineage (NCBI taxonomy): Eukaryota > Metazoa > Chordata > Aves > Psittaciformes > Psittacidae > Nestor > Nestor notabilis. The sequence goes on from NW_009932470.1 coordinate 111,273, forward strand.
ATGAAAAAGCAAAAATCAGATGCTTTACTATTTTCAAGCTTCACTTATTAATCTGTGATTTTTTTTGGTGCCAACACAGAACCATTTCAGCATCCTCTGACTTAAATCCTCTTAATGAAAGCATGAAGAATGACAATATACTTCCTTTCATAAAGCAGAAAGCTGTGCCAATTCACTTTCAACATGCTCATTCAGTGGAACTGAGGTAAATATGTTGCTCCACAGGTGCTTCTCCTTGCAATAACATACTCCCTAGTAATCCATTAAATTCATCTCATGCTCTGTTTAGTGCCTGCTCTGTGAACTGCCTAGCTGGTTAAGGTCATTGTGCTAATAGCACCAGGTTAAACAGCATGGGTATGTTGAACTCTGACATTCATCCACTGTGGCCACAATGTAGATAAGAAATGATGGGCAGCATTAGATGTGTAATACCTACTCAGACCAACACTATCTTTCCCCTCTGTGGCTCCTTATAAACAAAACACCATGGGATTAGGCAAACATTTGTAAACCTGAATCTCAGGACTCCTTAAGGTAATTTAGTGCATTTAGAAACAACAGATCAGCAACTGGAAGCTTGCCTGTTTTCTTGCATGTATTGAACTAGCCCAAATGATTGAGCAGGAGGAGGCTGAGTGTCCCATGGGGCTGGGCAGAGGGTTGGTGGGTACCTGTGCTTGTGTGATCTGAAAGAGCACCTCGTGCCATCCCTGCCTGGGGAGGAACTGGAGAGTCATCACGGCTTTGTTTCTATCATCTTCCCATCACAGGGTTTAAAAAGAAACTTGGTATAACTCCTGGATGATAATCTCTTTCATTACAGAGTTCCTGTTAAAGGCAGACAAATAATTGCCAGTTAGTAAGTCGCTATTAAATTCAGCCCAAATTCAGCCCCAGCAATCCTTTCCAAAAGCCTGACGGGTTTTATTTTATTATTTCCTTTGCAGGGTGTTAGGAAGTGTAATCACTGGTAACTAATCAAACTTCTTTCAAATACCCACAAATATATAAAGAGAATGAAATGATTAATTATTGGGCTAAGACATTTCAAATGAGACCTCATCTAAATGAGCAGATTTATTTCCAGAGCAAGCTGGGTGTAAATTTAGCTGGTTTTCAAAGCTCTGAATCTAAAGCGTGCCTGAATTTGAGGATGGAGTGGGTTTCGGGTGGCTGTATAACCTCTCCCAGACATCCAGCAAAGTGCAGCAATAAAAAACAGACTGCAATTTTACAAAATATTTTAAAAAAATCTTTAATAAAAAAATATTTTGTTTAAATATTTAAACAAAATGCTAGCAGGGTTAATAAGTGCTACCACTGGGTGCTCTTAATTATAGGCAGGAGAAGGCTGGGCATTAAACTCAGAGGATATTTAAATTTCATTTTTAAAATGAGCATTCTTCCCTCCATCAGAACTGTTTTATTCAAGAAGAAAAATTAAAAAAAGCTTTGTTAATTTTTTTCCCCTGTCTTTATATTGTTCCTGTGATTTCCAATCAGTTCCTCACATGCCTGCTTTGTTTCTTTCATTTCTTCTAACATTACTACCTATTTCAGTTCAGGATGGAGCATTAAAGGAGTAAAGAAAACAAGTACCTTTGGTTTCCCTTTTGCTATCCTGGAATTTGCAAAAATCTTGCTACAGGAACTTCAACTTAGTACCATTATCCCAATCTACTGAAGTTATAATAATCAGAGATAATCTCTAGCATTCTCTTCTCTTAGTAGTGTCACAGGCTTATCTTTATATGTTTATTTAAAAAGGAATATTGTAGGAACAATATAATTTTATCCATCCAAGCCTAACCTCACAGAACTACAATACCTGTCTCCAGAGATAAGCAGCATTGCCCATATTAATAAATACATGATTAGAAAGGAGATAGCATTAATTCATATGTTGAATATTCTTGTTTTCTGGCACAAAATTTGTGCAATTCAGTTTTATGCAGAACGACATACATGTTTTTTCACATGCTGAATATATTTAACAACATGAATATCAGTGCCACCAAAGCTCTACTTGAAGAAAATACCCAAAACCTAGCTGGTAAAGAAACCTCAGTGCACAACATGGGTTGCACACATTGTGCACATGTGGGCATTGCATCTGTGCTTTGCAAGTGCTCCTGGAGTGAAACTGTCAGCACCAGAATCTTTGCAGAAATCTGCTTTTAAATGCAAACAAACATTTGTGGAAAGCATGTCCCTGATCTGTGAATATCTAATCACAACTAATTAGAGTTGTCCCCACAGTGAAAATGCTCCATACGGAGGCTGAGGTGTGCTGATGCTCATCCTGCCCTGCAAACACCAACCTAAAGAAGTTCTTCATGCAGCATTCACATTGGGCAGTCTTATTTTCTGTGGCACACACTTAACAGCCCGGTATTTTATACTTGTCCCCAAGGTAATTGACAAAACACATTTCTAATGCTATTTAACAATTTCAATGACAGCAGCTGAAAGATACATTTAAAATAAAACAACATTCTAAGCCAAACTTCGTATCAAATGACACGGTTCCCGAATTTGCCGTTCCATGGTGCTCTATTTCTGTAAAAACTCTCATTGAAGCTGTAGGTCACAAAAGAAGAATGAAGCCTTGGAAAGAGATACAATGACTACTTAATATTGTGTGGGATTATATGCAGTGGCCTGTGGCAATTCCTTATGTCTCTCTGGGTAGTGATGCTTTTCCAGCATCATTTTTTTCTTCTTCTTTTTTTGTCATCTCACAATTCCATTGTGAAATATTCTTTTCATGAAGGAGGAAGAAAGAGCTGGTTACACCCTGCAGTGTTTTGGGGAAGACTAAGAAGCGTGGTTTGCAGGGAGTATGTGTGAAATATGACATTTCATTATGTGTAATTATTTTTTAACCAGTAATGTTCGTGTTGAAATGAGTTTCTTATTTTTGGAATGCATGGGGAGTGGTTGGGGAGGGGAGTCATGTTTTCTCCCTGTTAATAAACTCAAGTCATTCTTATGCTAAAGTAATTTCTCAACAAAACAAATTTCTCTCCATCTGGGTAATGGCACGCCCAAATGTGATTACATTACAAGGGATTTTAAATTAAATTTCAAGGTAGGAGCATTATTAATCCAATGCATTTGTCTTTATCATCATTGGATCTAAAACAATAAAAGACTTGAACTCACTTTTAAATGGCAGTTCTGTGCTTGCTTCTTACAGCAATGTGGGTTTGCTCTGACACCCTCAGAAACCTATGTGTTCTGGGTCAGGCCCCAAAACTCTCTCAAAAGGCGGAGTGGGAATGGCTATATCCATTCCAGAAAGACAGGGGAGCTACAGAAGAGGTTGACTTACTTTGGGTGCTTTCTGAGCTTAAATGAGCAATACCACATGCTGCTCCAAGAGGCTTTTCAAGTCACAGCACTGACAGGGCTCTGAAGAGGTGGGACATACAGAACTGGCACAGTCAAAAATACACATTTTCCAGACTTCAACCAAATCAAGTCATCATCTTGAAAAATCAGAATCTGTATTTTTAGGAAACTCCTAAATGTCTCCCACCCTGATATTTCAAAAAGAAGTGGTTACATGCACTTGCAAAGGAATCGGATGCCCAAATGACTTGTGGTCATCTGCCTGCTTGTGTTCATGGTGTTACCTTTTGGATGCAAAACTGATTTTGTTTAAGCCCATAGACAACAAAATGCAGTAAATAAATACGGAATGCATGAATCTCTTTTGAGAACTGTTTTTTTAACTATCTCTGCTTACAAAATGAATGTGATCAGAATTTGTCATCGCAGCATTATTTGTCCATTTTTTCCTGGGGAACCTGACAGCTATCAGCTGATTACATCTGATCCAGAACATGGATTTTACCAACTCTTCATCATAACAGCAAAAAAACCCCAACAAGCAATAAAACAAAACAACATCAACAATCACTGAGTAGCACACTAAGTAACACTATTACAAAATGTTTCTGTATGATTTTCTACAAAGCCATAACTTAACAAAGTGTTCTGATTTCTCACATTTCATCCCTTGCAGGACTAGCAGGCCCTAAACCCCTCCTGTTATTTTTGGGTGCTGGACTTCAGAAAGCACCGAGGCAGAAGTAACCTAGAGAGCCCAGCACAACACCCCCCAACAGGGCCAGCCCAGGGCTTACATTTTCCTGGGAGATAACCCTGAGATACAGGCGATGTGTCTGAGGCTCAGGCACACCAGTGGGTGAGGGTTTGGTAGGAAATCAGAGCAGTATCTTCTATGTTGTTTTTTGTGGAGGCTTTCATTTTGCCACATGGACTGGGGGACTGGGCTGTTCAGTGTAACATTTCTAGGATTAGGTTTGGATGCACTGGAAATACGCTGCTCTAGTGCATCCATGTGCATGTAAACACACACTTGTTACAGTGGGTGCCTAGGCAGATGTGTGCTTTTTAGCTAATACCTATGTCCCATTTAACAATATACTCTTTCTGAGAGCCCTGCTGTGGGGACAGAAGAGGCACTGCGTTTCTGTGTGAACATCCATTGCCACACAGAAATAACTTAATCTTCACAGCATATTCCCTCAGTAACTGTCTGTGCATGAGATTTCCAAATGCTCAGACATAATTCTCTCACTGGAGAGTACAGGCTGATTATGACAAACTCCGTCAATTTTATTAGCCACACAGATGTTATAGATATATGTGAAAATCAACCATAATTCTTCCTGTGATGTGCAGAGTGGCACTGCTGCAGACTGTGCCTTTCGCCTCCACTATCCCAGAGTTTACAGGCTTCCTTCCATTCAGCTTCCATGTGGCCTCCAAGCTAAGATGATCTTAAAAAGAGAAATATTAAAAGGATTAAAAATGACACTACTGAGCCAGTGGATGACTGCAACCACAGAGTCCCAACTGCTGATGAAAACTGAGGCAAAATGCAGGGATGAGGCTGCTGCCCCGCAATCCCACTGTGTGTGGGATCTCTCCTCTGAGGTGGACCCAGCTAATCCGCCAGCAGCTTTGTGTGTATCATAGCAGTCGTCTCCCAGAAAATATCTCTGATGCTTAATACCATGTGGCTTCATCTCTGAAGCTGACAGGGGGCACAGCTGAGCTGTGCAACTACTGAGGTCTTCCCATAGTCCTTTATGCTTGCCATGGGGTCATGATGCTCACTATGTCTGTCTCCGCAAGGCTGGATGCAAAATGCACTCTTGAATTGCTGCGAGAAAAACCTGCATCAAAATCATTCAGCCCAAGCCTTCCCTGGCTCCCAGCAGTAGATGTCAAAGGCTTAGCAAGCAGAAGGAAAGCGATAGGTACAATTTAAAGATGAAACCTACAAGGGTTGTTGGTTTAACGTCCCTGTTGCAACACGCGTCTAAGCAGCCAAGGAAAGAAGTTGAAATGCAGGAGAGGCAGGTCCAGGAGTGAGAAGACCCATCGAGACTCAGCCCTTAAACACTCTGCACCTCAGTGTTCCCATCTATAAGAAATCTTCAGGTTTAATAACCTAGAAAGTGCAACGGGCCATGCATGCGGGGTGAAAGTAATTAGTAACTGTGAAGTACAGAGAAACTGTTGGTGAAAAGAATCACATAAATGCGAAGTTATTACGGGCACCCAGTTACCATAGCGATTGGTGTCTCAGAAATGCTAATAATAGTAAAATAAATAATACAGGCCAGGCAGGAAGAGCCTCTAGAGATGAATGCAAGCTGCTCCCCTCCTGAGGGACTGCATGTACTGCTTTCTCAGCGCTCCTCGCCCCACGCTGGCTCCAGCTCAGCTCCCTCCCGGGGTAACACGCTGTGCTGCTGCGGGAGCGCCAGGTCAGCCAAGTGAGAGTGGAACTTTTAAGTGCTTTATTATTTTGAGGAGTCGTCAGAGAAAACGAAACCCCCACAACTGCAAATAATTGAAAACGTCAATAATATCTTGACTCGTTCATGTCTTTCGAGGTTTACTATAGCCCTGTTAAGTACTTTATTGCTGTCCCTCCAGCGATGTTAATTAAGTTCGCCATAGGCTCACAAGCCCTTCCCCCCGCCCCCCGCTCTTTCTTCCCCTTTCTTTAAAGAAGCAAGCACTTTTCGCAAGTATAATGCCTAGCAATGGGAGCTGTACTGCAGTGGAAGGCACACAGACAACAGAAGATTAGAAGGAATAAAGATGAGGCATCCTTTAATATGATGGTCAACTTTTCTCCATAAGTAGGTTTTCCAGCAATGTTATCTGAGGCATTGTGAAAGTCCAGAGAAAGTGTTAAAGAGCCATGCCAAATAAAGAATATCAATCCTCCACCTTGAGCCACTGTCATGTTAAAATCTGTTTTACCCTTGTACAAGGGATGCTCAGAGCTAAACACCTTAGCCAAGTGTTCCACAGCTTTCCCATATAATTTTATATTTATATAATGTTTTTATCAATAATATCAATTTTACATTTATTTAATGTTTTTATCAATAAGGGAATCAAATCAGGAGAACAGAACAAACAATAGGCTCTCCCCTCTCTGTATGTCTCCAAAAAATGGCACCATGCTGTTTATCTCACTCCGTCTCCCAACAAATCCTCTGTATCACCCGCTGACCAGTCTCCTTCCGTGCTTCAGCCACTCCTCAGTGCGTATCCCATGCTCTGCTGTCTCAGTAACCAATATCAATATGCCTTGGGCCTCTCCTAAGAGCTGGATAGCATGTAGGAATCAGCAGGACTCAACAGATATTTAAATAGCAGTGCGGTGGATTGTGCTCTTAACGCTTGTGTAAATCCAACCATGACCTTGTATAGGAGAATTTAGGCTGGTACGTTCCTCCTCAGCCATAGCAGTTGTGATTTCAAGTGTCTGGAACTGAGTTGTCTACCTTGAACAAGTCAGAAAAGAAAATGCCACTTTGCAGTAAAGAGTGATGCAAAATCCCACAGGATGGGTTGTCCAGCACATCTTAGCCAAGCAAACATACTGTTTTACAAAGCTTTTGTAATACAACCAATCCTGTTATGGTACTTACTTCCACAAAGTTGGAAGTGCATTTTTTAATGCTTTTTTGAATTAGGAGAGTAGGAGTGTTGGTCAGTGCCAATCAGAATAAGAATAAAATTCTTTTGCAAGCTCTGGCCAAGAACACAGCCTTTTTTGTCCAGGTTTTGCTCACTGAAGTCTGCTTGGTGCTCATATCTCTCTTTTCAGACTCCAGCCATACACATAGCTGTTAAATTAGACTAATACATTACCTTAAAATACCCAGAAGCACTAACTCCACTGCTGATAACTGTACCTATGGAACCACCACTGACACCGGGCAACCAGAAGCCCATAAAAGTCCTGATGTCTTTGCTAGCAGTCTGCAGAGGGGTGCTCAGAGGGAACAATTTCTCTATCTGGCTGGACTACAAGGACACACTCATTCTGGGTCACTGTATGCCAAACCAGTGAAGGGAAGAAAAATAATTTGGTGCCTTTGCTTCCACTCAAACAACACTCTGGCACAATCTGGCCTCGTGCAGTGTCCTTCCCAGCCCCCAGGTAAATCATTCAAACCACCTCAATTAATCTCTTCCCAGTTCAACACTAGCTAGATTCACTATCTGATGGACAAAGACACTGAAGGATTTAGTTCTTGGAACAGTTGAACCTAATGGAAAGTACCAGTGAACCCTTTATCTACCAGCTTAATCATGAGTCAATGTAAACGTTTCAGCAACTGACCACTTGTGTGATGAAGCAATACAAATAAGAGAGATGAGTCAAGTATGACAACTCATATGGCAGGACTGAGAGACAGGACAGAAAGTGGAGGTGGAAGTGGCTGGTTTAGGAGATGAGGCGTTCCATTTTTGCCATGACTCATGCAGTGCAAATCAATCAGCGATAAGATGCAGTGACATCATGAGAAAAGATGGGGGAGAAAAAAATGTTTCCACCCTTTCCAAGCATGGAAGTAGTAGAAACAGAAATGAGTAAAAAGTCTGATGGAATGGGAGGAGAAAGGCAAAGACTATGTAATACCCCCAGTTTCCACAGGTGTTGAGGTTGGAGTTAAATTAGCTTCTCAGATACTCAAGCAACAGAGATGGGTGTTTTGAGATGTAAATGAATCAGAAGATTGTAGGGAAGCCAGCAAAAGAGATGATGCTGCAGACAGAAAGCTTGTAAATTAGTATAATAAGCAAAGCACTGAATAATCAGGAAGGAACTGCACTTTATTTAAGCAACAGTTTGCTCACACCTAGATGAGTTTTGAAGATGTTGACACGTGATCAGTGATAGCCATCTCCAAACCTCTGAATGATTCTCTGTACTTATGATTGTACAAACCAGCAGACGTACTGCTTGTCTGAGTGGCCTTGTTCTGTGGAACAGGGGACTGCCAGCACCAGAGGAAGGGACCAAAAACCATGATGTTGGAGGATGAAATAGAGTAGCTGGAAAAAATTCACTACTAACCAGAAGAGACTAAAATTTGGACAATCAGCTGAAGTAGTTTTCAGGATTAAAGGCTTCCTCCCTTAGTTTGTGCACACAACAATCCCAGCTCATGGCTGTATTAGATAAACCACTTTTCCCTATACATTTGACTGAAGAAAGAATGGGGAGGACAAGTGTTTCTTCTGAGACAATCAAGGACCTTCTTGAGAAGACCAAATGCATATTGTGCTCTGCTCCTCAGACTCTTAAACACATATGCTGCATAAACCAAGCAAGAATGTTGCTTCTCCCTCCCACAGTAATCTTCCATACACAGGATTTAGGATTTTACCAGTAGAGAATCAATTTGGCCCACTGCCATATGCAATTATGTCATACAGAATTATCCCCTTTCTGTCCCTTCTGTTTGTGGCTTTGTTGTTTTAGGAATATAAAACCTATCCTAAGATTACATAACATTACAGCAGTATTTTCGTGCAGGAGCAAGTGAGGAATAGAGAAACAGGCTGTCATTTTCATTAGCAGTTACATCTGCTTCTTGCTATGTAAACGGTTTCTACTTCCAAGGCCATCCTTGCATCCTGTTGCAAGCAAAACATAATCCTGCCCTGGAGACTACAAACTCAGTGGGAATCTATGTGATATCAGAAATCTGGTCTCCCTACTCCATAGCAGGATTTCAAAGGCACAGCTGCTCATGGGCACAAGTAATATCAGAACAAACCCTGGTTTAAACACTTTGCTCATGCAGACTCCAGGAAGACACAAAGATGTTCCCCTAAAACACTAGTCTATCCTACTTGCACTGTATGTCTGAAGAAATTGTTACTTGTTCCCTTTATGACAAGTCTACCAGTGACTAGTTAACTGACAAACATACAGATGCAAACTAGTAAATTTGAGAAGACTGACATAAAGTAATCCAAAACTTCCTTAATGATCTCAGAGTGCAATTTCCTTAGTTATATATTTATGGTCCACGGTAAATGATTTTGTCCATTTGGAGAATTGCTCTATGTTCCAGTATGCCATGACTGCGGCATTTCCAGCACTGTGGCAGAACTGTATTACTAACTACTGAAAATAATACCTAGAAACAAAGTCGCCAACAAAAGTATTGTTTTGGTTTAGGAAAAACATAATTAAACAAGAAGCATTGAGAAGCTAGCAGGAATCTTACTGGTGAGTGGATGTTCGTTATGTATACATATAATTTCAAATTCAGAAAAACAGCATATGTGCTACCAAGAAAGATGATGATTCTTTTCTTCTGCTGAAGAGAATGCTGTTTTATACTAATTTTTATTACTTTAAGGCCAATTGCTGAACTTTACCCTTGTAACGTGACACAGAAAAATTTCCAGTAGCGAGTGATTGATGCAGCTCGGTGCAGGTTCCTTGTCCAGCACTGTCAGCAACACAAAGTGTTTTAAAGAGGTGATTTGGTAACGCATGATCCCTTCCTATCCATAGGAGAAAACTGTAGTCATAATGTGCAATAATTCACAGTAAGGTGGACACTGGTTTCATTTGAAGCAATGCTATTCCTATCTTAAAAAGCTGGGATTTAAGCATGCAACTCCCATTAACATTAATGGGAGTTATATATTTAAATCCTCTGCGCATTGTGATGAGAATATGTTCCATGGAATCCAATTAATCTGAAGAACATCGCATACATTTGGGAACATTCATGTACAATTTCACTGGCATATGGATTTGCCCTCAATAAAGCTTGCTAGTATCTGGTAACAAAGACATTAACAATCTACTGTACATTTAAATAAAGGAGACTAGACTATATGTTTTCCCAGCTCAGTGTAGGCAGCTACAAAGAAGCTTTTGAGTATAAACAAATACAGAATTGAGAAAATAAGGAAGAAGGTGGCATTTTAAGAATGTGAATATTTGGAGAATGCTGCGGAATGAACACAGAGGAGGCTGTTCGTTTATAGGTTAGATGCATTTTCAACAGGAACCAAGCAAATGTGAAAAAAGAAAAGAAAAAATATGGAGTGAGGATAAAAAGAATATTCAGACTCTGGCTGTTTCCCACACACCAAAGATAATGTGAATGGAAGTGATTTTGTTTTAGGGGTCAGAGCAGAGGCTGATATTGCAACCTTTCCAGATCCTGAAAAACATCATTTGATAAAAATAACTGGCCCCGTTGTTCTTGTGATCCTAAGGAGGCTATTTTACATGAAGACAACAGCAAAACAGCAAACAGTAAGTTTTAGTGCTTCAGAGACAAAGCACTAGAGACACACTGCTGCTGGAAAGTGTAACAGAACATTAAAGCACATGATAAGTTAGCAGGAATCAGCAAAAAGTTAATAGGAAACCACAATGACAATATGTCTCTGCAGTTCAGTCCAATATTTTTGTACTGAACTGTACTTTTGTTCCCCCCCCCCCCCCCCCAGCAGGATGAGGAATTTAACAGGACACAGGAAAGCAGTATCTTAGTAAAGAAAGAAAGGAACAACCAGAGATAAAGAAATAATGGTTCTTGCTACTAAACAAGCTATTCAATTTTAAGAACATTTGTTTGTAAAAGTTTGACAAGACCTCACTTGCCTAGACCTTGATGATCCTCAGACCTTCTTCAGGAGGGTTTCCTTTGTCTAAATGAGGAAATATGTGACCAGAACCACCAGAAATTAATCATTATTTTTGAAGACTCATTTTGAAACATGTTTTAAGGCTTGGTACTCACAGAAAGACATTTAGGTCTTTCAGAGGAAGCCTTGAAGCCATCTCAAATCAAAGATCTACTGAGACCACATGGGACAAGCTACATGCAGTGGGTGCAAACCCCCCTTCCTGATAGCACCCTGTGCAGATGTGCATTTATGTCACTTTCTGTAGATGAGTTCAGAGAGTTTAACTCCTACAAAGGCTGTGGAATTTTGTGTTTGCCTTTACAATCCATTACATAGCCAACATACAGATCAAGAACAAGGAGGTGAAAACACTCCAGGCTCTGCAGCCGTGCTTTTGGGGGAATCACAGAAAATAGTTGCATTATAGCGTGCAGCTGAAGCAAGAGTGAAAAATTACCTGCAAACTTCTACAAATAAATAAATAAAATCAGTAGCTGAAGAATTACATTTAAGGACTTTTTTTTAGAGTTTTTAAAACCTTATGCTGAACTAGGGGTGGGTGGATGGATATTTTTATTATTTTCTAGAAATCTCACTTCTAAATCCAACAGTTGAGGAAGTCCAGAAGTTGCGTACGGGCCTGCTCGGGTGCAAGTTTTAATATGGCCTATTGTGATCAGAAAAGGAGAAAAATATATATCACATGCAGAGCATTTGTGAACCAAAGCCCTTTTTTCTCCCACAATAAGTAACAGCTTGTATGAAATGTACAGTCATCTTTATTTCAGATTGCTGTTAACTCTGTGCATCTTTTTTTGTTTCTCCCTTAATCATGCAGCTTTTTTCTCCTAGCACAGCTATGACCACAAAGTGTTAAAGCCAACAAAGACCATTTGCAATTCATCTTTTCACTTGGTATTAAACACTCATTTTATAGAAAGCAAACACATCTTAAAAAAATGAAAAAGACAAAGAACAGGACCTACACTGCTTTTACAGACCATCATTTAAACCTGATCCTGAAACGTAATGTTAAAATGATAAACGTGTTATGATGTGTTAATGTTTAATGATATTGTTATTGAACATGGAGATTAGGTCCCTATCAGATGTGGTTTTGAAGATGATACCTGGACTATGGAAAGATTTTCAAAGGTATTTTTCTTGCTAAGAAATAGCCAGCTCCTTGTATATGTCTCCTTCTAAGTATCTTAAAACCATATCAAGTGTATCACCCTCCAGTTCAGATTTCATAACTGCTGTTTATCTATTTTAAAGAACTATAATTAATGAGGGGTTTAGGCCGTACTGTATACATACACAAGTTTATCTATCCATCCGTAGACACAGACACATTTTAACTTTAAGATGTGGTTTAAACTTAAAGGACTGATTGCAAAATATTGGCAAGGACCATTTTATTTAACGAAATATCCAGTGGTTTGCCTAACATCTAATTCCGCAATGACCTCACTGATGTTATCATTTTCCAAAAGGCTAACCGAGAGAGGTTTTTTAGGGTAAAAAAGAAGAGTTAAGCCTCAGAGTATGGATGATCCAAGGCTTGTGTAAAGCAAAGTCACTCCAGGCAATGCATAACCTTACCTGACCTATAAACAGATACTGACTCCCCTCTCCAGTTTCCATTTACCAAATCCAAAATTCCCTCAAACATGTAAGATGGCAATTCCTATCCCAAGCTACTCAAAGCAACATGTCAAGGTTCTTGCTATGGCTGGGGTGCCAGCCTGCAGCACCATGCAGTGATTACCTCGTCCAGACCCCTCCTGCTGTGAATGGCCCAGCAGAAAACACTGCTCTTGCTGAAAAACAGCACAAACATGCAAATAGACCATAGGGAAGACGCAGATGTTAAGGGGACTACAAAAATAAGCAACTTTAGAAGCAAAACTTTTAAAATTTAATCAAAACTCAAACAAACTGTCCTAAATTAACCTTTGGAATTCATTTGATAGCGAAAGAGAAGAAAATGTATGAATAGTGCTAACATTCCATTTATTAGGGTTCTGAGCCTTCTGCGTACTTTACATGTGTATCTACACATGTACATAAAGAAGAAATCAGATGACAATTTCAGCACACATTTTCTTTTGAAGAGGAAGATCAAATTCCTGTGTTAAGTCCATATGCCAGTCCCTGGTACAAGAAGTCTGCCAGCAGAATTGTACATATGTTTAAAACTAAGTATGTTTTATATATAGGCCTAGCTGTCACCAGAATAGTTAATGTCTTACAAGGCCAAAGAATATATGGTGGAGACTCAGATGGACTTTACTCCATGGAGAGGTTAATTCATAATATTTTAATTCAAGTTTCTACCACCTTCAAAGGTATTTGATATTGAAAAAAATAAGCTAATGGTCTGGTGCAGAACAGAAAGACCTGTATCATTATTCTAAGATATGCTATTGTCTATTCAAGCCAAGAGAGAACAAAAAAATACCTACTTTTTTAAGGATAGTAACATTCTAATAAATCCAATGCAGAATGCTACAGACAGCACTTAGGAGCACACTGACATAGTACTATCTACAGAATTATGGACAACCCTAGGACCCTGCCAGGTTGAAGCTTAATACAGAAATAGAATAAATTGATTCAAGAAGTCATCTTGAACACCACTGTGCAGCCTGAGCGCAGTTCAGTCTCTAATGATTAAATGTTATTTCTTTATAAGCTTCTTTCTGGCCAAAACTATCTTACATTAATATTTTCACAAACTATGTCCCAAAATAAACATTTTATATATGATACAAACACCAAAGTCACTTCAGTTCACTTACTGTGGTCATGACCAATTTGGCAAGATTTTGGGAAGGGAGAAGAAATTTAATAAATCAGATATTTTCATGATTTAATGTTTGTAAAGGTCAGAAACCAGCACACAATATCTCCCAACTCTGAATTACACATCAGTTAATAGACCAAAATTTTCCGAGAATCCCAGCCAAAACCTGGCATCTGACAGAGGAACTTTATCAAAGTGTCCTATCCTTTGGGCTCTTCCCTCCCATCATTACATGCTAAAGAAATAGAGTGCAATAATGGACACAAGCACTAGTTCTTAAATTAAGAAACTGACAGCAGGGAAAGGATGAATGGCAAGAAACTTTTTTTTCCCCTTCAGTTCCATTTTACTTTCATTAGCAAATGTAGCACTTGCACTGGAAGACGCTAAACTAAGGAAATTTAGTGACAGAGGGGGAAGTTGAGCTTTGTGCTTGACATCGTATCAGAGCAACTGCAAAATCAAAGTATCTCTGGGGTTTTTGTTTTAGCCAGTATTTAAAAAAGGCTGGGACATCTGCAAATTCACAGCCAAATCAAAAAGTTCATCTCCAGAGCAGCAGTGATGGGTACTGAATGTGTTCTTTTTTCTAAGATAGTAAGTCTACTCAGTTTCCTATTTACCTGGACTGCTTGCTCCTCTTCGCACTGGTCTATTTCCTTCTGATCTATTCTGACACAGCTGGCTTTTGACAGATGTGCAGACTGTTCACCACAAAATACCTGTGATGTGTTGGGGAAAAGGCCATTTCCTTAGGGGTACCCAGCATGTCCTCATCTAAACACCATTCTACTTCCCTTTCATCGATTTATCAACAACGTTTGACCTGGACAGAACAGAGTACAGCTCACACAGCAAAACATCCAACACAGATTTGTGCATCTGCCCCTGATAAGAAAGCACCCACTCCACAATGCTTTCACTGGCGATGCCCTGGGGATGATGTATAGGCTGATGCAGTTAGGTGAAGCCACTTTCTCCACAGATGCAAAAATGCAGACTTCTGCATTCCAAAGCCACTAAGTGCTGCAAAGCTGCTATTAAGGCAACCCAACATATGTAATTGATATGAAAGGAGCTAGCCAACAGCTAGGAACTGGCACGGATGCCCCAACACATGCCCCTCCTGCCTATATCATAGCATTAAAACCATCAAATACTCCTGGTAGAAAAGCAAACAAACAAGACCAGCATAAGACCAAGATATATAAAATGCCCAAAGCAACGTTAAATCATCTGAAGATATTCCCATTAAACAGAATCACTGTCCCCATTAAGAATCAAAGCTATTTAGAATCACTGGCTATTCAGCCAGTTCCCTGGGAGACTTCCAGATTAAGCAGATTTTTCCATGTGGATTTCTCATGATTAAAGGCCTTATCTTGCAAATCCTTGCTCATATCTATTGTCTTAACTCAAGTGAGCAGTCCTAATGGATAAGGAGTGCTGGCTTACTCATCTCATCTACATCTACCTAATTCTGCTGATTTCAGCTTGATTTGCATGACAAGAAGAGATCAAGCCAACAGACCTACTCTCAGAGAACGGTTTGCAAGAGAAGAACTACAGTTTGCCTACAGCCACACATAAACAGGCACACGTTAAGAACTGCCCAGACTCCAAATCACCAAAGCCTCAGTCAGCTCTAGTCTGGAAGGCACATAACCATGTTAGCATATGTCTGTGAAGATGCTGATAAATCCACCTGAGAGGCAAAACTTTTTACTGTAGACACATTCACACCCTAATGTGTTTAAATGGCTTCCTGACCAAAGCTGGCTCATGCCCCAATGGCTTGGAGCTAGCCTGTGACAGACCAGACTGTGTAGAGATGTTCTAAAGGGTAAGCACATCCTGTATTGACAGCATTTAGTTGATCCTTCATAATAAAATGTGTATTCCACTGGTCTCTAATTGACTGGCCTGCTGACTGTCTGAAATTGCCTGGAGACAAAGAAATGAAATGGGACAAATTAGTTTAAGAGTAATTATATTAACAAAATGCAACACGGCTTTGACTGCCATCTAGAAATACTGTTAGCGTCAGGCAGAGGAGCAAGCGAGAATGTCGAATTCCGCAACTCAAACCAGAAATTAAGGACTTGTTCTTTTTTTAAGCAAAAGTTGTGTTTGCCACAATTTCCATAATTTATAACCCTGGAAATTAACCTTGACATCCATAAATTCCCATGTTACAAGTTTCCTAATATTTTCTTTCCATAGCTCTTCTGCCCTACCCTTTCTGTGCTCCAAACAGGATTTTGAAGATACTGTGCTGACACCAGCAGTTTGATAAAGTACAGTGACTTCTTTCTGCTTTCTCTGAGGAATACACGTATCATTTCTTGCCTGGGTCTGTTTGCATGCGTGTGTGTGTTTAACACAGTTTCAGTGCCCCTTCTACTTAATCCTAATAAGTAAAAAAACATTACCACAAATCAATCCTGAAGAATAGTTAGGAGGAAAGATACCAAGCCCATACGAGCCCACAAGATGGTTCACTCCCTGGTCCCTGTTTCAGGCACACAAGTACAGCATGAGTGAGTATGAAATGTTAACCTTTTATGGTTAGCTATGTGATGAAGTGGATCTCATCTTGCTTCATTTTTGTTTGACAGTGCTATAAACATATGAAATTAAAGTAGTGCCCCAGCCAAACCTTCTCTGATGGATTTCTGTTGGAATTTTTGTGGGGAGCAGGAGAGGGAGGGAGACTGGGGCACAGACTACAGGGTTGAAATGCACAACTCTGAAACCCTGATGGTTGAAGCTAAAAAGTTATTTGTTCCGTAGGTGTTACACGTGGCACTTAGGCAGCAGCTTCTGGGAGAGCATCAGGGTGGACAATGATATGGAGAGCAGAAATGACTTGATCAGGCATCTCCACCAGCTCACCTGCAAATAGGAGTCAGGACGCTCAATTCACCTAAAAGTACAGTCTAACACACCTTCACTGGATTTCAACTCAGAGTGGTCCATCTGAGACAAAGTTGGGGAACATCAAAAGCTGGTAGGTGACAGCATCAGCTCAGCATGCCCATGTGTGAGAAGCTCTGCAGACTCACTACTTCGCTGTGGTTAGACACCTTGTTTTGAGACCCAAGCAGATTACTGCTGAAAGCTTTCCCTTACATTCATTACTTCCTACTTCAGTGTTACTTGTATCGATTTTCTTATTCTAAGTCCTCAGACCTAAAAGCAGAGCTCTGAACTCGTAGGACTGCTTTCTGACTCTTTTCACAAACAGGGCTAACACCACTACAGATCGGTCACTGTGAAAGTTATTTTTTCTTGCTTCTTTTTTGACTGGCAGCCAAAAAACTTGGACTTTCGGGGGTTTGGTTAGGAGGCTTATTATATGATTTAAATGTAATGTGTCAGTAGCAAAGATATGGTACGCGGGAGAGGGAAGAGACAAAAAGTCCACAACTCTCTGCACTGTTAAAGTTATAAGAAGTCACATGAAGTATGTGGAGTTCCATTCCTGCAATACTGGGGCAAATAAGAAGAAAATCAGACATTACAGGAAAGGAAACTGAAAAGCACCACTCCAATAACAATGCATGTTATACACAGCATAGATAATATATGTGTGCATGGTAGATCTTATTAAAAACTACAGATATTTTCTTCTTCCTTCTGCTGTTGCTCAAAAAATAGAATAGCTCTACCTCCCTTTGTCAATAAATCACATTAAGGTCACTCAGGAGCAGCGGAATATAAATGTCTTGTATGCAAAATCGAACTATGTTTGGGGTATAAATGTGATACAAATGCCATCCAAAATATGCTTGAAAGATAGAAATGAAGTACTAGAGCATTAGATTTTGCAATTTATTTACAGAGTGGAAGTCACTGAAATTTACTTCTCCCTAAACTATCTGTTCCCAAGCTTTAAACATTCAATAACTTCTTGTCCAGGGAATGTGCTTTTCTCCCCGCCACTTCCCTCTATTTTCTCTGTGGTTTGCCTTATCATGTGCTAAATATATTATTGCAACACATTAGTTACTTTGGTCCACAGCTTTGAAACCTTCACGCAAGGCTCTAGGAATCTCACAGATAAATCACTGATCAGGATAAACTGATTGTCTATTCTGGATTGTCTTTTGTGGGATTTAAAAGAAGTCCAAAAGATAAGTTCAGAAAACAAACCCAAGTCTGTTACTTCTCAAAAGGCCATGGGTTTTCACCCTCAGTCTGTGCATTTTGGATTTATCTTTTTTCCAAGCACTCAGTATGAATGGTAGAAGCTTCATTTCCTTCAAGTTTTGGGACAGTCACCCTGCAATCAGAATATACTTCTAAGATTACAAGCTTGGATTTCATTTGAAGTTTAGATGGACTATGCACACCTTCCCTTAAACCAGTATTTACGAACTTGCTCTTGTGACCTACTGAAGCAAGACTTTTGCACTACTCTGCACTTTTGTTTTCAATAGACTCATATTTAGCCTGGTACAGTTTGTTGTTCCAAGATGTTCTCTCCTATACAGATAGCCATAAATAATTCCAGATCTTCAAGTACCACAAGCACCTTCTTTTGTCATTCTCATTCTGAACACCATATTTTTTATTTTTTTTTTATAAATTAGTCGATGAATGCCAGATTGGGGTTGTGGACTTAATTAGTTTTATGTCTGTGACATGCTCACTGTGTAATTATACCAAGCTGTGCACTATTAGATAATTATTTTTGGTCCTCAAAAGGGAGATTCAATTTGTTTAAAATTATTGTAGCTCCTTCAGAAAGAAAGATATTATTTCCCTTTGAAAAGCCATCAAAATGAGTGATAAAGCAACCCCATTCTGGCAATAAAAGACTACGGCACTGAAGTGGTTACAAACCATTTTGTTCAACCAGACTATTTACAAGTAGCAACAGAGTATCTGTTTCCTGTCATCTCCATCATATATCTTGAGGCAGAGAGATTGGAGCCCAATTACAGTCTGATATCTAATCAATACACACCTTATTCCTAGAGCAGGAAGTAAAGGAGGAGGCCCTTGGGAGCCAGAGTTCAAATTACTCCGCTGTCAATTCCAGATAGCAGCTAATGATAGGATATATTTCTGGAAAAGGGGGCGGGTGGGAAGGGCAGCACAGTTTAATGGGATTGTTAATACAAGGAACACATGCGTATATTAATTTAGACATCTGCTTCTGAATTCCAAAAGCCCTACACCAATCAGAAGAAAAGTGACCAATTTGCTATTTACTCCTATAACTTTTGTGGCTTTGTTAAAATAAAGCATTCAAGTCACAAACCCAGTCCAAAACCTTTAGATGAGATTTTTAAACTACATTTGGTTAGATTCCTGTCCCACCTGCCATTTTAGAGTTGATTCTTTATGAGAAGGACTTGCTTTCATACAGACACAAACTCTATATAGCTCCAGGAACTTTCAACTGAGCCAGTGAGGATTTCACTTTCCCTTCTGACCAGTTAAATTTTCTCTGTTGCATGAATGGACCCACTAGGTCAAATCCTGCACCTAACTGAAGTTAGAAGGTGCTGAAGTCAGCACCTAACTGCTGACTCTTGGTCACTTACTAGCTGTTTGGGAAGATCTTAAACAGATAAATATTAGTCCTAAATCCCTGCCTACTTCTAATTTTGTCAATTAGCCAGAAAAATAACCTTTCCTACTTACTAATTCCTTTGTATTCCTAGTAATGGTTCAAAAAAGCTGTCTTTTGCATAGTGGACTTTACGAAAATGTGTGGCTTTTTTCTGTCTTTCAAGAATTACCCTAATTTAAAAATGTAAAATATGAAGAACAAATAGCCTGAATAATCAAAGAAAGTTAAATGCTACACTCAGTACTCCAAGAAAGAGAATGAAGAGAGGGGCATAATATATCTTGTTAGTAGTTAGCTTTCAAAATGGTCTGGAATGCTGCCTGGTGATATGGGTTTCTACTAGGTTTAGTATAGTTTGGTTAGCCAGGAAATCATTGTCTTTTTCTACAGAGCCAGATCACAGACCTATAGAAGTCACAGCAAACACAAAAGCAAGCATCAAAAAAAATGACCCATGGTTTTCTGGTTGGAAGCACTGAAACAGGCTCTTAAGACTCCTACCTTCACGGACCAACACCACGAGAAAGGCTACATGCGGCAAGGTAGGTAAATCCTCACAGGGACCAGACCAGTGAAGACCTTCAGGTTCCTAACTCAACTTTCTACATACCTAAATCTGGTCTTGGATCATAATATGCTTCAATTTCTCATCTGATGTATCTGGGCGAGTAATCCTTCCTCTCTCCTGTCTTAACCGTTTGTCCATCTGAACTACTTAAAATATAAATTCTTCCAGCCAGCGATTACTGCAATATATTTGTACAATACTTAGCACAATTTCAGCTTGGGATTTCTTAGTCTGACTCAATAGTGCTATTGCTAATATAGAATTTCACATAAATGGGGCCCCAAGATTGAATGATACCTCTAAGTGCTGCTGTACTACAAATAAATAATTATATGATATACATAAATCCTGCATTTTTAATGCTGAAGTCCCATGAGACAGAAAAAAGATTTTAAACGAGACAAGAACTTTCTAATTATACTGCATGTTGATGATCTTGGAATAGGTACAAAAACCATTAAAGACTTTTACTTTTTTTTTCTGCCTCTTAAATAGGAAAAATCTTTTCATCAAACAGAGATTGAAGCCAGTGATAATGTAACTCTGGCTTACTAAATAATAACAGTGCAGGGCTTTCTAAATAGCCTACTTCAAATAATGACTTATATTATCCTAAATTCAAAAGCAAACAACTGGGGAGAAGGAAATCACTAAACGAAGAGCAATATTAAATTCCAGAGGGTGAATGTGTGCTGCTAAAGGTGTGGTCTTAATGGAATTTGACCTATATCCATAATTTTGCTGTCACTCAGCGCCAGCTCTCACAGCACAAACGCATCAGATGAGCAGGGTGTGAGCAAAGCAGGGAGCTGCCTGAAGCAGCAGCACTCCAGGAAGGAGCACAGGTATGACCCCATTGCCTATTCCAGCACCACAAGCCCTGGATACCTGGTCTGGCTGGCTCTGACTGCCATGTAGGAAAGAGCTAAGCTATGCTGGATGGTGGCTATCACTCAGCACGGGCTGGCTTCCTCCCATGTCAGATCCTCCAACATCCTTGCAGCAGCAAGCCTATGGGCTCACTCAATCATCCCAAGCCCCTTCACCTCTCTAGGTGTTCAGGGCACAGAAACAATGAGGTGATGGCTACTTACTATGTCCATAGCCCTTTAGAGACAAAATGAGATTAGGTTAGTGACTTGCATCCCAGCTGAACTGTTGGATGAACTTCCAAAAATATCCTTGAATTGGCATTCTGCATACAGCTGTGTTTATGAAAGGCAATATCATGTATGTAAATAAATTCGGATGCTGCTTGAGTTATTTTAAAACAATCAGTAGAACACTAATCATTTTATAGGCACAATCTTATCCCAAGAAACTGACAACTTGGTGTGTGTATATCCATGTACTAGAAGTTAAAGTTACTTGCGTCTCCATACAGACACTAAACAAAAAGTAGAATTGTCTTACAACCCCTTGAAAAGCTACTTTTGTTTTCTGTGTACTTTGCTGATGTCAGCTTTAAGTACAGTAACCTAAAAATTCATTTACCCAGAGCTCTAGAGGTCTTGTCCTAGGCGGAGCTCATTATTGCTAGGAATTAGATGTACCTGGGCAGCAAGTGAAACCCCTTGCACAAAGACAAGAACCTCCAGTGCAATGCAGCAAGCAGGAGAAGATGAGCATCAGCAGGGCACTGGCCCCTTGCCAGCACCCCGGTGTCTTGGGGAGCCTAGGGCATGTTCACAGGATGCCCGAGCCCTGCTCTCCTGGGCAGGGTGGGTACTTTGAACCCAGACTATAACCAGCCTGCTGCTGGGCTCTGGCCAGGAAGCACGTGTATCACAGAGCTCCCTGTGTTTAAATCCATTAATTATCTCCCAGTGTAAACAGATTTAGAGTACTGCGGTTGCCTGATCATAAGGAGATAATGCAGTTTAACCACTGTCTGTTCTAACTTCAGCGCTGAACAGATACAAGGAAGGTTGCAGTGAGACAGGGAGATGACAACAAATTTCCTGGGTTTGGTTCCTATCAGCCTGTGGCAGCTTGAGATGAGGCCCTCAGTGGCATGAGTTAGTGGTGGTCTTGGCAGTCGTGGGGTAATGGTTGGATTTGATGATCTTAAAGTTCTTTTCCAACCTCGTCGATTCCATGATTCTATGGGTTTTCAGCTCAGACGGACTAAGTTAAACTGTGGATAACAGCTGGGCTGAGTCAATGGAGATGTTCCCTCTGCCTTCAAGGGAGCAAGGATACCACCTCTTAAAGAGAGCCTGAACTTGTTTTCTTAACATATACCACAAAAAGAAAACCATTAGTTTATTCCTAGCAGTCCCACGCTAATCCCATGGCATTCAGCAATCCTCTTAATCTGGAAAAGCAAAAGCCTCAAATAGACAATATATCTGGGTAGTCAAAATATGTAAGAGAATACCTGGCTACTTCTTTATGTCACAATATAACATAACAGAGTTCTGTAATTCAGGTAGCTGTTTTATTAAAACATCATATATTGTTCCCATTTATGCTTTTATTATTGGAGAACAATCTAGGACTGAGAGGGTATAATCTGTCATAGTCTATTGTGTACTATGTCATCATCTTTTTGCCAAATATTAGCCTCCAGAGATGACATGTCTGGAAATATGAACACTTCCATTAATGTTAGCTCTGGTTTTCATCTACATTTTTCTTTTTGAGCAGAGCTCTGCACAGCAAGGTGAACTGGTTACACCACAGGAGCTAAAGAGAATACAGCCACTACTGTACATCAGCAGTAGATTAAAAAAGAGCTTAAACTTGAATGGTGAAAAACTCAAGTCCACCTTGAATTCCATGTGTCAGCAATGGAGCATCTCGTCAGACACAAAACAAAATCCGGTGGCTAACCAGTGTCACTGCCATTAACCTCATCCTGATCTCCAGGGTCTAAAGTAGGAACTTAAAATAAGGGTTTTTTTATAGCACAAAATTTACCCTGTAGACGACTACAAAACCGCAGGATTACAAAACATTGATGGTTATTGCAAGCTTCCCTCTCAAATGCTAATGAATTGTTTTCGGGTTGTTTTTTTTTTGCTCCAATCCTGTTGTTTCAAATGAAAACACATCGCTGCTTTGTTGCTGAGCACTTTCTCCCACAGCACCCAGCATAAAGACTTGCTTGTGCAGCCTCTGGAATGTGCTTATTCCAAGACGTTTAATTGTCATTTCTTCCACCTTACATCAGAAGCCTGTCACATGCATTAATTAGGTCCATAAAAATATGCTTGAAAACCCTACCATTTAAATACAAAAGAGAGAAAGAGAGAGAAACGAGCACTATAATTTCCAAGAATGACTAACGTCTTGCTGAAGTTAATTCTCTAGATTGATGGCCTAATTGCCAATGTGGCTGAGGTAAGGCATACGGTAAGATCTCAGGCTGCTTGGCAGTGAACATCACCTTACTAACACATAAATGGCAAATTTTTAATTGATTTTTCCAACTATGAATTTGATTTAAATGAAAGGCTTACTTGCGGAACAAATAAGTTGCCATTTATTGAATACACACACACAGAGGAAGGGGAAAACGCATCCAGCCATGGACACCTAGACTGAGAGCCATCCTGTGTGACCACAGAGGCAAAGCAGCCCACCAAACACACTGAAGTTCATATGCTGCAGTGTCCTATGTCCAGCAGCATCAGATCCAGGTGCCTCAGAGTAACATGTAAGCAACCTATATGGTAGGTTGAACTACCCACCAATTTAAGTAAGACCTGGGCTGGATTTCCCTCTTACAATAATATAAATGAGGAGTAACTTTGTTCACACCAGTGGCATTGCAGCAAGAATTTATCCACTGCAAGAGTGGAGAGGCATGGCAGGGAAGATGCATTGAGCATAAATTAGCCCAACTCAAGCAAGAAACCTTTTAGAACAGCTTTGTTTCTGCAGTAGCATTGACATATCTATGTATGTGAACAGTAGTTTCTCTCTGTTGCCCCAATGAGGAGAGATGGTGTCCAGGGCTTCTGAAGGGCATTTATCCCCCTTCCCACCTTGCACCCTTTTGACATCCAGCATGATTTTCTGCTCCCACTCAGCCACATTCCTTCTGAACAGCTGAAGATGAGTAATGCAGAGAGGTTTGGTAACTATTTCTGTGTTGCTACTTCTCTGCTGCAAACAGAAGGTCTGTGCAAAAGGGGGACTTCGGGAGACCACCACTCCAGTGCTGCTATTCTCCATCAAGAGCTAGCCGCGAAACAGCACTCACCAAGCTGCAACACTACACATGTTCAGGACCACATGCTCACTGCTGGAGTGCTGGAATTCTGGGAAGAAGCTCCCAAGGAAAGAAAAATGCACCTCAGTTTGAGGTATTAAGGTGCATTTTATTCTATTAGGATCTTAAGACATATTCACAGCACAAGAAACACTCACTTCCAGATCAAGAACTAAACTATGAGCACTATGTCTTTGACATCACTGAGGTAATGCTGTAAGTTGTAGAACTGAATATAAAATCAAATAAAATTTAATTTTTAAAATCTAACTTCTGCATTCTCTTGCGTTGACACGGTCTTTCAGACTTGAGGGTGTTCAATTGCTTGGCTTATATAGCCCTGAAAAATTAGACTTGCTCTTCAAGTATCAGCTTAATTCTTCCACTATTAATGGTTTTTACTTTTGCTGGGAGAAAACTCTACTGTTTGTTTAGAGTGATCAGAGATATCTACAAAATGTGCCTGGAAAATATAGACAACTAATTGCTTTCTAAAAAACTAAACCAGGCTTATATTAGTACATCAATTATATTAGTTTTCACATAATTCTGATACCCAATGTTGAAAGAAATGTGTGTCTTTATAAAATACACGCAGTAGTATATTCAAACTATCTCAAATAAAACATCTTCCACTAGCTCTTCTGATGATCTCTATCTTTTAGATTAATAGCAACACTTATTTGAGGAGGTCAAATTACTCTTTAACACAAAAAAACCTGAAACTCACAACATCCCACATGAATAGAAAGCATGATTATGATCTGCTTAAGAATTCTAAATATGGTTTTACAGTAGTTGAACACAGAGAAGTTACATACTCAAATACTTAGAAGTTAGATATCCAAATCCATGCAACCTAGCCCTATCTTCACTCCCTACTCATGGCTTTTTTTCTCTGCCTTTGCTGAGAGAGAAAAGCTCAGTGGCTTTAGTGACTAGGACAAATGCTGGCTCCTTTTCTGCCTCTTTCCCCAGAATATCAGATGAAGAGGCATCCTTTGGCCGCCCCAGCTCACTGACTGCCCAACCTGTGTGTAGGACCACGCACAGGCCATGTTCCCACCACCTCTGTGTAGGACCTAACCCATGAGAGTGAATCAAGTACATGCAATTAAATATCACCACCAAAAACATTTACTCCTTTCCAAAGATGCGAGTTTGCTTTACTGAAGATGCAAGAAGGTCTGAGGCGGTTTTAGGGCTTAAAGGCGTTTGCCTCAGGTTGGTTTTCTAATTAGAGCAGACCTGAAATATTCCATAATTAATACGGTATAGGGAGTTCTTTAGCTCTCACCAAGTTATCATCCTCCACTATAGTCTACAGACAGCTGACCCTGACATCAGCACATAGTTTGGGTTTTTATTTCAATAAACCATAAATTTCAATACTCTGATCAGTCAAAGTGAGCTCTCTCAGGCAATTCTTGTATAATTAGACTGAGGTACTAATATTTTAGTAATTGCTACAGTAAGGTGCACACACACCAGCCTATATTGAACTGGAGGTGGGCCCAAACCCAGAAGGAAGCATTTAGAACCCTCATACTTTGGAAAATTCAAGGTATGGATCTGAACCTTGCTGGTGACCTCTCCTTCCTTACAGCCTCCTCTGCGCAAGTAGGTGAGGTTCCAGCAGCCATTCCATAGAAAATGGCTGTGTACATAAGAGGTTTTGTAGGTTCAAACTCCAGAACTGAAGCTTCACTTATGAAACTTCCATCTTTCCTCCAAATGATTTCTAAAATCCAGATCAGATTTCTGTGTCTTGGGCTCCACTTAGATGATGTCTGCTTCCCCCGCTGTGCTTAATCTTTGATTCACCGCTCTGTGTTAAACCTCAATTGACCTATTTGACAATAGCACATTTTATGATTCCAGTTCTACCAGTGAGAACTCTGAGATACAATGAGATGAAGTGAGATGTTCAAGGCTGTATGTGATGTTTATAAAGGATTTGCGAGTGGACCAAGTCACAGGCTCCTCTTCTCTCTCTACCAGCAGGACTGTATTTTCTCTTTGTGTTTTCTCATGCTTAAAATTACACAGAGATTTAGCGAGGAGCAGAGGTCAGGTTACTTAGAGACTGCAGTGTTTCTAGAAGATGCATACTTTGGAGCTATATGCCACATGGTACCTAAGGGTCCACACTTGCTGAACAGCAACTTTTGGATGCATGCTCAGGGCTTATGTTGCCCAGTGATGACTGACCACCATGAGCTGACCCCAGGCACTCAAAAAAGGTTGACCAAGTCTGAAGTAAAGACCAACAGATGTTGAGAACTTGCTCAAACATCTAACGCCACTGCAGTGATCATCATACAGGCTGAAGCTGGTATTAAAGAGAAGCAAGACATATTTTGCTATAAAGCAGCTGAAAAATAGATGCTAAAGTGGTCTGAAACAGCCTGACTGTATTGTATCTTGTCCAATAAGGCCTTCTTGATTTAAGTAGGAATTAGACATTAAAAATAAGCAATAATACCTAGTAAGGAAATACTATCAACTTGATTTCATTTTCAGATGGTTATTTCCTATTCTAGTATCAGGTTTTAGTCTGCTTATGGAGCACATGCTATACATATTTTTAATAAAATCACTGTAAAATTACCCACAGGCAGAGAGAGAATAAATTAACAGGCTAGTTAATTGTGCTCTTTTCAAGATTCTTAGCATCAGCTGCAACTGAGTGAAATAAGGAGGAATGTAAAATTTGCCACTTTACAAGCCACCAGGCCATTCATTCTCCCAGCCTGCTCAACACAGTAGTTAATTATTAACCATTTAAAATGAAAAACCAAACACTGATGCATCAGCTTGGTTACAGAACTAATGTATCTGCAAAAACCACCAATTTTGAGAAAAGGAACAATTATTCTTCCTTTCCTGCTTTAGAAGTCATAAACCTGAAATCTACAGGGAGTCCAAAATCTTCTTGATCTCAGTGGTCATCAGGGACCTAAAAACCTCTGAAGATTCTGGTCTTTGTTCTCACCCTTTCATTTATATGCATAATGGGGGATAAGTGTCATTAGTTTACCTGACCCTTCCCAACTCCAAAAGAAGTGCAAGCACCTTTCTTTCAATTGTACTTTTAGAGAATCATTTTGAAGGATCCCTTTCTCAGCCTCAGTGAAGCTGCCAGGCATTTTAGAACACAAAAATCTTTCCCAGTTTGATTTTCCCTTTAGCATCAGTTAATTTCTGTTTGTTCTTCCTCCCCAATTTCACTAATGCCCTTTTTGTATACGTATATTTGTCCATTATAATCTAGAGAACAATCACCCTAATTGATCTAGTGTTAACCTCGAACAGCTTAAGATCCAGACTGTTTTTTTTCTATTGCTCGGTTCCAGTTGCAGCATTAATTCTCTATAGTGCTTACACCTCTGTCACCATCGCCGCTCGGGTCTTTTATGAGAAGCACCTCTCTAAATAAATGCCACTGTAAACCATCCTTACAAGAGGAGTGGAGGCTGTTGAAAAGCCCCCACTGTAATAGTTTGGTTTTGCCTTGTGTTGTATATGATGATAAATTTCATACAAGGTAACATTTTTTAGAGGGAGGTGAGGATTGATGGGGAGCAGTGGAATGATCCATCATCAGAGGCAGGTGGCACAGTATTGGAATTTCAGAAATCTGTTCCCAATCACATCCACTGCTGGATGACTCAGTAACGACCCTATTTGCGATGGGTTACTGAAAATCAATGTGCCACATTCAAGGTCAATGTACTGTTAGAAAACTCCTTAAGCACTGATGGATGGATTGTGTTCATTCAGAATAAATGTGAGAAGAAAGTGACAGCTGAGCATCCCAATAGTTGTGCCAACTTTAAGGGAACAGCTTCCTCCTGGAGAGAGAAACAATTCCCTCAGGGATTACATCATTCCTTATTTCCTTTGTTCTTTCTCTTTTGAGCATTTAGGTAATTGTTTAATGTATCTATCTTCGTGCAATTAGGAGACTTCAAAGTTTGAAGACAAATACTGATGAACAACAATCTTTACGGGCTTCCCTGTATGAATAATATTAATCATTATGAAAGACTGTCAAAGTTTATAAGGATTAAGTAGACAAGAAGAAGAAACATTTGAAGAAACTAAACCCACACACAGGTATAGAAAAAAGCCTCTCTGCAAAGAGCTCTAAAGATAAAATCCCAAGTCAAAACATGGTCTTGATTTTTCTGTTATTATAGTAGTGAACAAGATACTTAGTGTCTTTACATATCTTTACATATTTTTCAACTCTTTAAGTGGTTTTGCATAACTTTAAATGTTTTAAATTAGCTGGGAACTTGCCATGCATGGTAAAACAGATTTTAGCTTATAAAAGATCCATGCTTATAAATACAGCTATCTCACTTTTTCTTTTAGCAATGGAATGGGATATCTTATTTAACTAGTTAGCTAAATATGAATTAATGACACTTCAGGGACTTCTTCCAGAGGGATTCAGAGATTATACTCCTTTTCTTTCCTAAGAAATAATGAAATTAAAAGGGGGGGGGGGGGGGGGGGGAGTAATCACCAGCTTCCAAAAGGAAAAGAGGATTGATAGTTCAAACAAACAGGAAGGGGGAAAAGTGTAATTTACCATGTGGTTCACCAGCAGCTAAATCTGTTCACTTGACACAATAAATGATGTCAGGCTTCCTCACCCACTGTGTCAACAAAATGGGTGTTGTCAAAAACATTAAGACATCTTATTGACAAACTCTCAAGTCATTGTACTCTTTGAAGCGGTTTTGTCTTCTGCCTAAAATTATTGTACCGACAGCATCGATTCATCTGATACATTGATACTGCAGCAACAAGCTCAGGGAGGATTCTGAATATAGCCAAAGCCATCATCCAAAGCTATTTATTGTTATTTTGCTAAGATTCTGGGAAGTAGTGGATTATCGGGGATGAGCAGTTCTTTTCCAATATTCAAACAACTATGTTTCTGCAAGAAAATAGTTTTTTGTTATCATAAAGTAACTGTAGACAGCACTGTTAAAAAGAGGTTGCTTTGCACCAGGAGCTATCAAGTAGGGGTTAATTGCAAATACATCATCTTAAACAGGTTGCCGCACATTATTTCAGCCAGAATATATTGCTTATTCAAATAAACAATACAAAGCTTCCAAAGCTCCTTTCCTTACTGAAATAGCTGTACTGAACTCCTTTAGACCAATGCTACAAGGAAAATCTGAGTGGTTTTTGCCAAAATAGTTGTTTGTCACAGAGGATTTGGTAAAAAAACATAAAATAACTTAATCAATGGAAGTTATGAAGCCATAAGGAATTAAGGCTCATCTCAGAGGTCAAGGAGTGACTGCATACAGCAGGGTTTCTTTCCTAGTCTAAACTGATGTGGTGAAGTAAGGGTTAGGTCAGACAAGGCTGCCTGCACTGCTGCTGCCCATCAGTACCTCTTCTGTGGAAGACCAGGGGACATGAGAACTGTGATTTGCAAGTGCTTCTGGCCCTTAAGTTCAATACATCATAGGCCTAATCCTCCCTTTACACCAACATGAATCAGCAGTAAACTCCATGTAAGCCAATGGCATAATAGCCAGCAGCATAAAACCAAAATGGGAGAAAAATCAATTTTGTGTGTGTCTATTCAGTCCAAGAAAAAAATAAAATAAAAAATGCCCGTTTCTGGTTTTACCCTCTTTTCTTTTTGTTGTTCTGTACAGAGGAGTCTCCAGTCAGCACAGGGCCAACACAGCAAATTCCAGCAGCACTCCTGTACCCTTCTTCTCTTTTGGGAGTGGCATAGGTGTGGTAGGTACAGCCAGAGGATGTTTTGTCCCTGCCTCCTCACTGACCACTGGTCATGCTCTTCTCCTCCTCATTGGGTTTGGAAGATCCAAGACCCATTGGACAGCATCAGGGATTAATAACCAGGTCACCCGATCCCAACACAACCTCACATACAGGCTACAATTGTATGCCATCAAGCATTTGGCTTGCTGTCTTTAATGTAAAGTACAGAGCTGAAGATAGAAGTAGGGTGAGAGTGCCAGTTCTGTCCACTGTGGATTTGTGATTAAGTTTTGCCTTTAAAATACAGTATATAAAACACTAATTCAAGCCAAAATTATAGACTGGGATAATATATGGAATTAACATGCCAACAATCCACTATAAAAATACACAGTACAAATACGTGAAAGAATCTGATGTCAAAAAATATGGATAATGAAAGTAAATTGTATAAACGTAATTAATAAAGGCTTGGAATGGAAATTTCCAGTGTGTGCTGGCTGAGCCTAAATCCGCTGAATATCCACAGACTCTTCTAAATTTAAGCTGGGATAGTAATGACCAGTTTCTTGTGTTTTGTTTAAATTGTATCTTTTCTATCAGAAGGCATCTAGGAGTCTCCACTAAATTGTTTTAATTAAACTAGCCATTATGTTTTATTAGTTCCAACTTTACCACACTCAGATGAGAAATAAAGATGCACGTAAAAAAAGGTCTTTGACATGAAGAAATCCATTCCTGCACAAGCATTCGCAGCTGTTATCTTGTGCTGCCCCAACTCCGTAGATAACAGCTACTGTTTTGCTGGACTTGCCATGTAGCCTGGAAGTCTGACAGAGGGTTTTTTTTGTGATCCCTTTGCAGTCTTTGCACAGCCTTTTCTAAATATTTGTTTTGCTTTGTTCAAAACCCTGAGCTTGGGTGGCCTTAGTGAAGGATTTTCAGATTCTGCTGCTGAGATGATGAAGAGGTCTTTTGCATGAAGCTTTAAAAAAGTACCACCAAAAATATGGAGAGAATGGGCTACAACAGTGCCTACCTTCTTCACAGCTTCTGAACTCCTGGCTTAGTGCTGCATTTCATAGGGGAGATTCCCATAAAAACCAGTAGGAACTGGCATTTCCATCCAACTCTACATGTGGACATGGATGAACTAAGTGGAATATATGCACATTGTATTGTGATATCTACTTGTTACAGTGCAGAAACAAACGTGTATGTATTGTATTACTTATACAAGTCAAGAAGACGAAACTCTACCTAGACCTCCAATTTTTGATCTCTCTAGTTTTGGTTTATCCATGTAATGAAAGGAATGCCTTCCTACTATTTTTCATAAGATGGAAGGCTATGAGCAACTCAGAGAAGAAAGAGTATTTGCTTATAAGGTTGAGTAGTAGCATTCCTAGCCTAATCTGGGAGGTTTTTGTGATCACAGAATGAAAAACTGCTACCATTTAAATCCTCACAGCCTACTCACATTGGGTAATTTGTGCAGATTTACACAATTTTAATGAGGAGGTTGTCCTGCAGACATATCTCTTGGCTTCCAATCAACTTTTCAAGAGATTGTAATCACACAAAATTGTATTGAAGCATTTTCCATCTGTAACCACAATGCAAGCAATTAGTAAAGTCTCCTCAAGAATCTGGTGGATCATATGGCTAATTAGTTACTTACACCACAGCCCAGTGGAAACCAGCTTCTGGAACATCTTCCCCAGCCATGTTACAGACCTTGAGTTGGGAACTTTTGCCAGTATCTTGGCCGCATTGGCAGCTGCTGCAGAGCTCTCTAGTGCTTTTGGGGCTCCTTACAACCTAGGCTATAATATGAAGGAGCCAGTGCCGCTGCCTGCACAGGAATGAGAACTGAGTGCTTCTAGGAGTGATGCAAACCTCCAAAAACCTTCCTCCTGTAACTCTATGCCTGCAACAGATTACTTTCAAACTGGCACACAGGGACAAATAAATAAATTCCTTACAACTTTCATAATAAATAAAACCAGAGTGAATAACTCCAGAATAACAATGTCAGTAATTTGACCTCTTTTACTCTTTTAAAGACAACAAAATTATTTCGTACAAATTAAAGACCATTTACGCTGGTAAATGAGAAATATTTTAATTAATGCAAAAATTAAACAATGTCATCTAAAAAATTACACAGGAAAGGTACACCCAGCTTTTAGTTCTGAATTATAAGTATTTCTAGGCACCTTTGTAAAGTTGTTTAAATGCATTCCTACATTAACCTCACTATATTTTTACGTCAGCTATCAGGTATTTAGCAGTAAATAGCCACTGGATGTATTGGTTGTAGTTTGGCTCCATGTTTCCAGTCTAAGCAGCACACTTACAACTCCAGTTGCAAACCAGTGATCTTTTCTAGATCCAGCTGCAGAAGCCAAAAGACTGCTCATAAGACAGAGACTGCTATCTTGCAGCCCAGCCAGCACAGGGAAGCACAGAAGTCTCCACTGGTTGCTCCAATGCAAAGTCAGATATTTGACTGTCTTTGCAGTCAGTCAAAATTGGACTGACTTTGCATCAATATGGACAGACCAATAACCATACAGACCCTTCCATTTCCTCCAATAAGCTTCACAGTCTAGCCTAATTTTATCCCCATGTTGGTATAGCTGTGCAGATCACTGTATCACATATACCTTGCGTTCTCCCCACTCATCTTCCTACTTACTTAGCACTTACTTACTTGTTACTATTAAAGCAATTAGAAACATTATATTCCTTCCAGGTAAGTCCTACAGAAAATTCTCTGCACTTTTTTTGTGAATGATGCCAATGGAAAATGTTCCAGTGATGCCAGTCAGCGTGTTGCCAGCCTCTCTACAGCACAGCTTTTTGGGTAGTTTATGTCAGTATGCTTAATTAATAATTAAAGTAAGTTACTCAAAAGTGGTCTGTATGTGGTTCCAAATGGAAGTCTTAACAGAGGGGATTCAAAAAGGAGTAAGAGATATGTATGTTTCCATAATCTGAAGTGAGGTATCTTACCCCAAAAGCTGCTTAATTACACTGATACTGAAACATCTGGTTTAGATTATCTATGAAAAAATAACATGGTGAAAAGCAAACCACTTGGAGAGGAAGTATTAACATTATTCTTGACTTACAGACTGTCACAACAGAAAACTAATACCTTCGTTTAATGTTTTTTCTTTTTATACCTTCATATGACATACAAAGAAGAAACTCAGCAAACTAAGAGTCCACTTCCTTCACCTCAAATTAGGAAAAAGGAGGAGCTCTCCCTGCTGTGTTCAAGCAAGCAATAGAATGACATCTACAATGCTTGGGGATGCCAGAAGTACCAGGTTCATCTTTGTCCCTTGGGGATCCTTCGGAACGAATGTGGCTTTCTGATGTCCTGCCATACTCAGAGTACTTTCACAAGGAAAAAGTATCAAAAGAAAAACCCACAGCATTCCCTACTTTGACCTGATTTAAGAACATTCCTAGCATTTCTGTTGTCTATTATTTATTTACTTCCCTCCCCTTCCCAGTTACAGCCAAGTAAAGACAAACCATGCAAAAGTAATACCAGCTCTTTCAGTAGGCACTTCCCAACCTGGAGATATTCAAATCTCTCTCCTGTTCAGTAACCAGGTATTTCTTAGCAGTATCTGTAGCTGATAAGTCACATAATAGCACTTTAGAACATTTAGAGCCTAAGGAAAACCTTTTATGTGAGCATTTTAAAGCTCAAAGCTCTAATCTAGGACTTGGTATATTTATACAAGCCCTTAATTATTAATGTTACTCTATTGATTTGATACTTAAAACTCTAACAACAAAACCTATGCAAACTAATTATGCCTGGCTTCCGAATTCACAGCATTTCTTTGCTCCTCTTCTGAGTCTTCTTTTTCTAAATCAATATAGTCTGATTCATAAAACAGTACAAAGATACCAGAATTGAGAAATAAAAGGCATATTAATTATCATATAAACTGCACAACATCTACGCATGTTGCTGAAGCATTTATTCACCTGAGGGATCCCAACAATATATAAGTTCCTCTTAGCTTATTATCCTAATGCAGGCAGTGCAATCAAGCCAGTCAGTATTTTAATTAATTCAGAAATAGCATAATTTTTATGAAATCTTTGGGGTCTCCATCAAGGCACCACTTTCTTGAGGTGGTGCAGCTTTGCCCAGTTTCTGCAGAAAGCAAATTCACAAACTTCCAATCCCCACAGGTTCCTCTGTTCCTCTTGGCAGTACTTCTGTAGCACCAGCACCAGTGCTGTGCTCTCCTAGTTTGCAAAGTTCAGAGGAGCCCAGATTCCTCATGTCTGAATTCAAAAATACTGAATCAATTCCCTAATACAGCTAATTTAGGATCAGATTTTGATGCCTTGCTTCACCATTAGTATCCCTAAGACAGACAAGATTACTTCTGGAGTACTCTTCATGCAGAAGCCTGGCAAGATCACCATAAATAATTTTCAATAAGTTTTTAAACTACACCAAATCTGTAGCATGAAGTTCTGAAAGTTTGTAATGCAGAAAGTTTGCAGTGCTCAAATATCCTGCTCAGATAGTTATTTTTTCTTAATTTCATGGGGCTATTTAGCCTTGGGTGCATGTGACTTCTTAGAAATAAGGGTGTAGAATAAGACTGTTCCTATCTTTTACTGCAATGACCATTGCAGTTCAAGAGGTACTGCAGGGAGGGGCCTGTGGTGCTACAGTTGTCTCCTTTCCTTACCAGAGCAAGATAGGAAGTAGATCAGATTCTATATTCCCCTTGACCACAATTGATTTTATTTTTTCTTCCAAATACAATATGTCCATATGTGTTTTACACAGAGTGCAGATTGAATACCATATTTTAGTTGTGAAAAGTGGTTCAGAAATATTATTAGTACTTGACTACAGAAGTGGTCCCCAAATCTCCTCAGAGCTGTACTTCAGAAACTTGTATTTCTAATAGAAAACTGATAAGCAAAAAGAGAAATTAGGTCCTAGCACATTTTAATCTCCACATTTGAACATCTATTTCACTTTTATTACTGTCATAATTACTGTGTGTATAAACTTAAGAATTATTTTGTTTAAATCCTCTGATCTACCCAGTCCTTAAACTAATATACAATATACATCTCAAATCTTGCTCTCTAAATGTAATTTCAGGTAGAAAAAATAGTTTTCAAATATGAATTAGAAAAGAAACAGCACAAGTTCTGAGAAAGATGTATGGCAGATATATTTTTATTTTTTTTTTTTTTTTTCTAGCTAAACCAAAAGTGGAATAGCTTGAATTCTTGAGTTCAGTGAGACCACTTCAGGATTACATCAAAGCCAATAGTGATCAGTATTTGGTCCAAATGTCTCCGTTATGACCAAGCTCCATTAGTTCCATTGAACAGCAACTTACATCACAGAGGGAGGTAATTTACAATTTTTATAACCATCGTAATTTGTAGTACACAACTAACCACATGGCCACTCTTTCAAAACATCACGATAAATCACAGGAAAATCAAAGGCGTGTTTAATGTTTGATGACAAATGGCTACTAACAAACATTTACTGAAATAAATTGTTGTTAAAAACAGAGATTAAGGAAAAATGCTTAACAAAGGTGATTAGGACCACTTATTTTAAAATTGTTTTCCATTGCTTAAGTGCATAGACCACCAAGTTTCATTTAATCCTTTCTAATTCTGAGGAAGATAATTATGGCAAATAATGGTGAATGAATCACATGCCTGTATGGGAGTATCACAGCTATTGTGGCATTTAGATGAATGCTGTGTCAGAGGATTACTGTGGAATAATACCACATTTGCTTTTACAGTCTGTTATTTTAATCTTATGAGCTGCCTTTCATCAAGGTGGGGAAATACAGTAAGGTTACTGATGATCTCGGGCAGCCAGAGAGGATGCTGTGCGACATCCAAGACCTTCAGTCCTATAAGGGACTCTTGGCAGCTTCTAAAAGTCTTGTTTTGTGCATTAATGGAAGGAGAGAAGAATTTGCCTCTGCTAGGGAAAAGTTGGCAGGTGAAGGAACAGTACAAGAGATTCCACTGTGCCAACAAGTTACTTAGTTCTGAGTACTAGGCACTGGGCACCCAAGAATTCATGGGATCCTAAATTGCAGAGACAGCAAATCACTGACTTGTGACTCACTGAAGATAGGGAATGAGAGATCTGGCAATGGCACAGAGCTGGATGGACCACGGTGGACGAATAGTCTATAGCAGAGAGTGGAATAGGATGTAGTCTACAGAGGAGCAAAAAAGCTCTTTGAACACCTTCTTCTTGCCTTGATAGAGCTTCTTCACTACCTGGGCGGAGGTCTTCAGCATTATTCTAATGTATCCCCGTGAGAGGCCACTAAAACTTTGTCATGGACCAGTCTGATCCTAATGAGCAGACACTTCCTGTTACTGAAGAACAGGAGCATTTGGAAGTGCTAGATGAGATAGGCTTATCTAGCCTGTCAAATGCCCACTTATGAATGAGCTTCAGGCTCACAACCTTTGCAGAAAGAAAAGAAGCATGGGGTTGTGAAATTTATTCAGAAGCAAATACTACTTCCCGAAGCCACTGCCCAAAACGTAAATGGAATTCAGAACACACTGCAGATCAGAAAAATCCCATTAAATTCTACACATTATATTTTCTAAAACAAGATGGAGGAGTGCCAAAATACCTAAACAAAGCAGGACTTTTTTTTTCACACAATTTCCATCCCACTTAGAAGTAATAAGTCCTGGAGATCTCATAAAGAAACCTGTTCTTGAACAATTTACTGCCCAGATTTATAGGTCCAAGAAATGAGGATGGTTCAGATTAATTTCATATAAGCATCTACTCTCAAGAGCTCTTCTCCAAATGAAACCTAAGCCAGATTTTTTTTTCCCAGTTAGCTGCCCTTTTACACTAGCTGAGTCATGTGAAAGGGATGGAAGATGGCCACAACTGCATGATTGAGAATTCCCCCAACTATGGAGAACTGTCCAACTGCTTTGAATCACTGGAATCTCTTCTTACACTTCGATTGCAGAG
Source organism: Nestor notabilis (assembly GCF_000696875.1). Classification (NCBI taxonomy): domain Eukaryota; kingdom Metazoa; phylum Chordata; class Aves; order Psittaciformes; family Psittacidae; genus Nestor; species Nestor notabilis. The sequence goes on from NW_009932470.1 coordinate 148,274, forward strand.
GAAGGATGTCAAGCACACCAGAGCGCTCTGCTAAACCACTGCATGGCTGGCACCCAGCACCTGACCTATTCCAACTGCTGTTAGGGTCAGTCCTATGGAGCTTGCAAATCCAAGAACTTTATCCAATTGTGAATATAGAAAAGTAGCTAACTGGTTTGTTTGGTGAGTGTTTTAGGGTTTTTTTGCTTGGCTGAGGGGAAAAAAAAAATCTGAACAAAAGATTTTTGGATTAGATTTCATGTAAAAATTGCAGAAAATGTCCTTTCAGCTGAGAATGCTGAAATTAAATATTGTGTTTTCTAGCTTTTAAATTTTGATTTGACACAGGTAATTCAGGAAAGTCAACATGAATTAACTGGTACAATGCTGGGCTGCCAAACGGGCATTACTTTCATTCTTAGTACTTCAAAAAATGGATTTGGCCATTTAGCAGGGGCCAGTTTTTCTTACAGGAGATAAACCCACCCTCAGACTTCTATTAATCATCAGTTGTCCACTCTTTTGTGTTTTCCATTGTCCCAGAGTAAACTTGACAGCATTAGCAGTGAGAATCCAATGTTGTATAGCTCATTGACCTCAGCAGATCAAGTGATTTTTTCGACATCTGGCTTAAGACCTTCTGAAGAAGACCTTTGCATGGCTCATATGTGGGAACCAATAGCAAATTCAGCCCAAACGAAGAACTTTGAAATGCTGAGTCTTCTGAAAATCTGGCACCAGAAAGACTATATACTCCAAAAACTCAGTGAAAGACTGGAAGCCACATGCCTTGACTTTATCTTAACTACATTGGTTAGAGGTGAACTAACCAGACATTTCATATGACCCTAAAACTTACCACAATCCATAAAATACTCTGGAAATACATTAGTTAAGAAAAGCTAGTAAAGCATATATCCACTGTTTGAGAAGAAGTGTCAAACACTGTAGTATTAAAAAGGAGGCAATTTAGGTATTGAAGACAAAAGTATACAGAGAAGGACTAAAAGCAGAGAAGTACAGCTTCTAATCTGTACATACAGGTGGACGGTATGATAAAAGCCAAGATGACAGAAATTGGCTGAAAATGTTTCAAGCCCTCAGACTCTCTGAACCATTTGGGGCTGTTTCCAGGCTGTTTTTAACCCACAGGGCAAACCACAGAATTATGAGCAACAGTTGAAGCACTGGAAGTCAGACCAGGCAAGCTGAAGTCAAGCAATTTAATTGTGCATCCCCTACCTTATTATATTCATTTATGATTACACCATACTTGGAGAAAAACATGTTCACTGGCAGGCTGCAGAGAAAGCAAAGGCTGGTGATATCTTAAGTCAAGACATTGTATAAATAGAGATTTGAATATGAATTTCCACAGGGAGAGAGGATAGTGGCAAGATTTCACTTTCCATCATTACTACATGCTGGTAATGTGCTTGATAGTGTAAATATATTTAACTGACACATATGGATTTTTATTTTTTATTAAATCTATAGGTCTTCTCTCATACTCTGTAGTAAATCAAGACACTTTGCTGATGTCCGTATTGTTGTATCACCACATAACTTGGGTGAAAGGGGAATTACAGCTACTATTTTAAGCAGCAGTGGTTCTGGTTCAGTATATATTCTAATTTGAAGCACAGCTGGAAAGGAGAAGATGGCCTATGAGGCTGGACTGAGAGTACAAGATAGCAACTCCACTCCTCATTCTGCCACAGACTTTTGGCACTATAATTGGGGCAAATCATTTAGCATTACTCTATCTCAGCTTCCCATGAAGATGGCTTAATGTTTTCCTAACACTAAGGATTTTTGTAAAGCAGAAAAAAAAATAAAGTTAGAAATTCTAAAAGCAACCAGGGAAATCGTTTTTCTAGTAAATGTCAGTGCAGTTTTACAAGCAAATTCAGAAAAGTGACATAATTTTAATACTCTCAGTCTTTTATTGTATTAAAAAGTGTTGGGAGTAAATGCAGAACAAAGATATTTTTATTTACTTCTTTTAAATCAGTGGGTAAGATTTTAGTTTTGTTTTTAATCAAATAAGATATGATGAATCCACATTCTGGCAATAACGCATCTACTCTATTTTACTGTACTTTTGAAAGCTACAGAAGCATATCAAGGTAAAAAGTTACTTTAGGTTTCCAATTTAAATGATGGTAAAATAGCAAGAGATTGAACTAGCTTAGGAAAAAGAAATTAAAAAAAAAAAGAGGGGAGGTGGGTTTAATTCAGTCTCTGAAGAAGATAACAGCGAAGCATGACTCTGTTTATGCCAAAGGCATTTTGCCATCTACCTCCACAGAGCCAGGACAACTGTTTTGTGTTTTGTAGGGCCCCAATCCGGCAAACTGTGTGATGAAGGAGGGAATTTCTGAAGTCAGTGGGATTCCCCACAGCTCTTAGGATCAGAAATTTGTGGGAACTATGTATAGAACTTGTTTGAATTTTGGCCCAAGAGTTTTCTCATTTCCTTTGACAGTCTCCATAAAAACCCTCTTGTGCAACTCCACTATCTTTTCATCTTGGGATGCCAAAATATAAGAGTCTGAACATCTGTTTAAAAAATAGAATACGCCAATATTTAAATTAGCAATGGTTTCTTTCCCCTCCAAGCCTATCAACTAATTATATGAAATAGATTTACCCAAATATTGCACTTAGTTCAATATTACACATGCATAAATGAGAACAGAATTTGGCCCAATATGTTTAAGCTAAGCACATTTTTGCAGCTATGAAAAGTAATCTGATTTCCATGAAATAGTTCATACATGGCAATTTGCCTTCCTGGGCCCCAGTTCATGTCAAGCCTTTTCACTCTGTTCATTTTATGAAGATTTAATTGAATCCTACTTAAATAGCATCAACTAGCACTTATTCATAAAGCCATCAAGCCTTTCATCAGAAATTCATAGTTTTGTAATTCTTTAAAAAAAATGAAATAAATCATATATATTCAGTCGTACTATCACTGGAAATACTTGAAACAAACTCTCTGCCCACAGTCTTCTACCATAATTTTGAAACCTCATTTTGAAATCCTGTTGGAAAAAAACTGTATTTTGACCAACAATGATTTTATTTTTTACTGTTTTCCTGCACAAAACATGATGGTGAAGTTACTGCTGCATTTTCAAGCAAGGTTTGTCTTAGAAATGAGCTCATAGAGAGAAATACAAAATAATGAGAGGTAGGAAGAACAAAGCTCTTTGTCGCCCTGGTACCATAAAAAGGTGGCACAGCCAAGCTCTCCCTAACCCACCTTTGTCAAGAACATAATCACCAGCAAGTGTGAAGGGTGTAAATCCACATGGGCCCTAAAACTCTTCTCCCTGCCTGCAGCCAGCACCACCACCATCTGCACAACCACTTCATTTACCTCCATTGTTTTATGCCCTAGTTTATTACCTCCAGCACCTCAGCATCAACACTAAAATTGTATTTTTGGAAAGAAAATCTGAGTACTTTGCCATTGGGTAAATTCTTCAATTTACTGCCGCCCTCCCCCCCCTCCAACCCCTTTGACCCAGGTTGTTATTTGCCATAACAAATTGGGTCTTATATTATTGGTTCTTGCTCTTTACAGTCGCAGAGCTGATACCATGCTGTTCATAAGCTTTCCAAAATAACTCAGACATGCCTCAGGTAATTAAGGAATTACACCCTCCCAGCCGAACAATACCATATTTCTTATTTCCATCATATAAATGATCCTAGAAGGGACCAGGAAGCCTTTTTGTCTCATAAAAATAGCTTACACAGGTGTATATTTAAAGCTTGATTTCTTGTTATTATTTGGCATGGTAGAGATATGGTGGATTTAACTTCTCAGAGGTGATGAAAACTGTGCAGGTTGTGACAATGCCCATCAGTATAAGTCTGATAGTGCAGGCAGAGCAGGAAAATTGACTTTATTCATCTAGGATAGGATAGGATGGAGATGATTTGCATTGCCTATGATCTTCAGATCAATTGATTCTGGATTATACTTCTAAATAGAGATACAGGAAGAAGTCGTTTCAGTTTGAAAGGAAAATCATGACCCAGATGAAGAGGTAGTCGATTCCACACCTACCTCGCTGTCCTGTGAAAATGCAGTGGGAATGAAAATTGGTTCCGATTTTGTTTCCTTATTCATTTCCACATAAAAGCAGTGCAAATATAAACTGCCAGAAATTACAACAGCAATGGAGAGGAAAGGAAAGGTAAAAATGGGACAATGGAAACCTCAGTCCATGATTCTAAAGAGGAAAAGAAGGGCTCACAGACAGTTCTTGTATCTTATGTCCCAAGCTTAAGGCTGACTTCAGTCACTTTGGACTTGCAGACATTTGTACAGTAAACCCTGCACTTTCTCTGCCCATGTCACTCAGTGGTTGCATTAACTCCCTCTTTTCCAGTCTCCTTGCCTTCTCCATGCTACATATTCAACCTGTGCTTAACCCTCTCAGCCTGTTCTCTGTGACCTCCCCTCACCCTTCTCCTGTTTCACATCTTCCTTTTTTTTGCTTTTTTTCTCCATGTGGTTTATTTCTTCCTCTTTAAATCCACCAGAACACAACAGTAATGGGGTTAAACTGACTCTCACTGACCTGATATTGTCCTCTCCAGGTCAAGTCTCCACAAGCCCCATGAAGGATAGTGCAGAGATCAGAAAGGGCAGAGTTCAGATCTGCAAACAGCAGCATTGAATTCATGTAGTCCCAAGTGTGGAGCAACAAACATCCTGTCTCAGATTTGGATTTGCTCTCATAACAGTAATGCTGCCCTGCTCTGATCCATGTCCATAACTGATCTGTAATTTATTATCATCTATAACATTTTCAGATATCTGCTTTTAGGATAATTTCCACCATTTACAATAGCATGGACAGATTTTAGCAAAAGAAAAAACACAGAAGTGTAGCAAATCTGGAAGGTGGATTCCACTGCTAACACAATTGTTGAGGGTCTGCATCCACACAGCACCCACAGTGACACCCATCAGCCCCATCAGCAAACTGCTTTGCTTGGTAGCTGTCAGAGCACTGATGGCTTCTCTGCTGACCCTTCAGTTCCATGTGTACTTGGAAGGCCTTATACTATTTTAACCTCTTGGGCAATATTTGGTTTTGTTCTCCACTTTTACTTATTTTTACATCCTCTTATCTATATTCTAAAGGGGTTTTCCTCGCTGCTATTACTACTCTCTAGAAGTTTAATGCAGAACTTAATCTTAACTAGGTTACTCAACTGTTACTACCTGTCTGCTCACAAGGACAGTAACATTTCAGGAGAAAAAAACATTCAGGTCTTGTTCTTTCCTATTTCCAAAACCCCACTTCCAAGGTATTGAGCAGAATCCTTCCAGAATTCAAATGTACAGGCCTTGGGCTCCTCCCTATAAGCTTGTTCCCCCAAATATTCAGTCTTAACACACGGAAAGTATCTTGATTGATATAACCCCAGAGAATACATATATGAAACTGTTTGAAACTAAACCACAGTTCAGCTGAAGGACTTTCCTGCCTCCTTACAAAGGGTTGAATTCTCTTTGCCTGATACATGTGCAGAACTTGTCAATATGCACATTTTACGACAAGCACGTTCATTCACTGAAAGGTCCCCTCAGCTTCCTCTTGGAGCCAGGTGTTTCCTGACAATACCTATTGTCCTGCCTATGACACCTACTGTAGGGCTCTTGCTTGCTTCTTTTGTCAGAGCATAATCTGTTCCCACACACGCTTTTCTCACACTGAGACAGTATCTCGCATCTGGCCAGAATCAACCTTCCTTTCCTTTCTCACCAGCCCTGCCAGATAACAACAGGCTCATCTTCCTTCAACCAGAGGCTACGGCTGTGCTCTCCAAGCAGAGCAGGACTGTCGCCAACTCAACATCATGAGCAGCAGCACGCTGTGAGACAAACAGGGACATTATTCCAAGTTTCAGCTTCCTCTTCCCTTTCATGGTACAGTATCTGCTTAGTTCGTCAAGGCAGAGAGCAACATGCAGTCCAAAAATGTGTGCCAACATCCTTCCAGTGCACATTAAAACCAAGTCTCTCAGCTATCTGCTCTGAATTAACTCCCATCCACTGCACAGAGCATTAACTGCTTTAATGCACACGGGTGGACAGGGAAGGCATGCCCTGCTCTGTGGAGCTGGTCTGCTGCTGGAGAACTCCTCCACGCATCCTGCCCCTCCACAGGCAACGAATTGCCTGTACTCCCCTCTGCAACAGCCTGGCATTTTGGGAGACAGCACTGTGTGGGTTGGGTTAACCCCAGATGGGCTGTTGGAGAAGCCATTTTGCAGTCCTGAGGAATCCCAGCAGCATTTATTACAGTGGCTGAAGGTGGGACACCTCCATGGACACCATGAGCCACTCTCCTCTCCCAGCATGGAATCAGGTGGAGGCTGTTGGCTGCACTGACCCTAGCTGTTCAAACACCTATATGTTAATATTGAAAAGCCTCTCTGAGACTGTTGTAATTCACATCAGGGATCAGGAACATTACTGCTGAACAACCCATGGGCATGAAGCACTTGATCTGGCACTCGGGGAAACATGAGCCCTGTGTTTTTTCTTATAAACCAAAATGGGGTCTTAAGTCACCCATAATCACACCCCATGTTGTAAAACAACCAGGTAAAAAATCCCTAAAATTAAATGCTAGACCTTGGTTTTATCTTTTCAATGTGCGTTCTCAACTCCCTTTATTTTTTTGTTTCTCCTTCGGAGAAGATGGGGCTGCTTTGTTTTGCTCTGATTTGGTTTTTTGTTCCTGCCAATTGTGTGAAATGGAACATATTTGGGAGGAATGAATTAAATTTTACAAAAGCTCTTCTAATAATATATATTAAAAAAAAAAATAAGCAAAGAATAACAAGTATTTGCCCAGTAGATGAACTGTAAATGTTATCAGGCAAAGTAAACATTCCAACTGTAATTGTTATTGTAGATGGATGAATTCATAAATATGGAAACACTAAAAAATGGTGTAATACAGAAACAAAATGCAATGGACTGAGAAAAGAATGCAGCATGCAGCAGGCTGGGCACAGGCAGTTCAGAAAGGTTAAATAGCTAACAAGAGCACTGAAGAACAGAGCTTTCTAACATGGCACCAACTCCACAGAATCTGTTGCAAACATTCATCACCTCTTCACCCCTCGGGATTCCATTGACACTGCATATGAACCCAAAGGAAAGTATTCCTATCCTCATTGTTCAGCACTGAACAACATGTCCTCATTAGTACCTTAGGTTGCATGAGGGGAGAACTTTTTAAGTCCTTCTCCCAAGTGTCGTCACCTACCATTCTTTGGCTCACGTGGGAGGCCTTGGAGGAACACAAACCCCTTTAGAAACCAGAGGACATACTCTAGGGATGCATCTGAAGTGTTACAATCGCTAACGAGCTCTTGGGCTCAGGTTAATGGCAATCCAAACTAAAATCCTCACTAATGAGCCCTGTGGACAGCGGGTACTTAGCACCAAGTGTTCTGCTCCTGTTTCACCAAGTACCCTTGCTGGCACGGACAAACCCTCCTGTAAGTACCCCAGGCTGGAGGCTGCTCTACCAAGGCTTTTATGTAGGCTTCTGCAGAGAACAATTCACCTAAACAGGGATGCTGTTCACTCTGTACTGTCCTCGGTAGTTTTTTTCCACTCTCCTTCTTTTTCAGTGCTGGATGTCAGGCAGCAAAAATAAGCATGATAAAATCATGTCGACTGACTTAGGGGGTTTCACATTACAGCTGTTTTTCTTAAAGCTCTGCCTTACGGGAGACCCCACAATCCTGACACATGCCAGACCCGAATCAAAGATGTCCTGGATTGTTTGACAGATACAACTGCATGTAAAGAGCGAAAGTATCAGCTGTCACCCCCTGATGCTCCCTGAAGTCACTTTGGGCAAGTTCAGGGGAAACAATGCAACCAAATTCCTACCCAGCCCACGGGGCTATAATAAAAAATGAATTCTTCTCTGTGCACTGCATTCAAACAGAAATCCCCACCATCGCCCCTTGGCCAGAGCACAGCCAGCAGGGAAAGGCAGGCCAGGCAGCCTGGCTGTGCCCTAGCACAGTTCTGTCCTTACTTCTGCAGCAGGTATTTATGCCAGCAAAAATGGCAAGGACATCAAGACCACCAAATAACATTTTCCCCCATAACAGCCCCATTCACACCTGAACATGGACCTAGATGTTCTGTTTCCCTCTGCTGCTGTTTTGACATGTACACATACATGCTCGCCCTGCAAAATCAGACTGGTTCTTTCCAAATGCTCCAGATCCCTAATGGGGTGGTCAGCGACAGCAATACACTTCTCTCATAATTTTCAGCTCATCAAGTTGCTCAGTTGAAATCAAGATGTAATTTAAGGAAAGGAGTAGTACCTTGAGTCTGACACTGTAAGAAAGCTGCCCTTCATTTTGCCAGAATACCATCGATACTTACACTCCTGCTTTTCCCCATACAATGCATTGCAAGCACAAATATTAGCCCTTAGCTGATCTGATCTTCAATCATAAAAAGCTGTCTCACAGCTAATGCCTGCGCCCATGGTTCATTAGCAGGCAGGAAGAAAAAAAAGCTTCTGAGAAATAGGAAGGCTGGCCCTCTGCTCATCTGAAAATTTATCTCTGAATATTCAGTACAACCTCCATCATTAGTTTCCAAAGTCACATACAGAGCAGATATATGTCAAATCAATATCAAGGCAGATAACTTCTTATCAGTAGGAACGGATACTGAGAAACAGCCTGTGTGATGGTATCATTTCATTAGGTTAGTTATCAACAACCAGTGCCATATGTGACAATCTCATATAGCCCTGAAAAAAGCCTGAGAGATAATAGTATGCTTTATAGCTTAATTCTTTGCACCAGTTAATTATATGGCACATTAAATCTACCTCAAAATAAACAAATATTGTAATTATAGCTAGAAAAAATTTACATCATTCTCATCAACCAAAGTTTGACTGGAGGAGCTGGGTACGTTTGAATATCTGAATCAATAAGTAGGTCTTCTAAATGGATATTTAGATGACTTCCAATCTTTACATTTAAAATCTGTTGTATTGAACAGACAGCATTAAATCAAACTATTACTGCATTTAGGAAAGGCATCATTCCAATTTTTACTGTTTAAACAATCACTTCTATATTTCACTCTTTTAGATACCTGTTATATATAATTTCCTCAAAAATGTTGAGGACTCCATGGTTTAGATTCATTTTTTACTATTTTTGCATCACACAGAGCATGCAGTAAGATGCAACTGAATTAATTTCATCACTATGATGGATTATTAGTATGCAAATCTAATGGATCCCCTAGTGTTCCTTTGCTATCATATTACTCCTGCTTACAAAGTATTGCAAAACTTTCATTATGTTGGCCAATCAGTCAAACATTGAATCAGCTAGTCCATCTTTTTCTGACTCTCCCAATGGCTCTATTTATATCAACTAGATGTTGGACAACTCTCTAAAGAGCAGCAACTAGAGCACTGCCCCCTCCCAGCAGCGAAGACCTCTAAAATCAGATTCATGAAGACTCTTCTGGCCCACCTCTGTTGCAGAGTTTGCAGTGTGGGCTGTATCACAATACATTCTCTATCCTGTGCCTCCTTCTCCCAGAGTAAATAAACCAAACTAATTAGGTTAAGGAATAACCATGAGTAATGTCACAGCTGCAGTAAATGACTCTCAGAGAGGAACTATGGAATAACTCAAGCATTTGAAGGAGTACAGAAGCAAGTGCTCTACAATAACCCACCATATATCAAAATAATAAAAAGAGACAGAATTTGGCAACAGTGAGGACATGGTAGTATTGACACACATAGAGATGTCCAACATAAATATTTCGAGATCTTTTATCAACAGTTTCTAAACATAACAGGAATGTGCATGAACTGCAGCAGCTCAGTTCCAAACAGCACAATGCTAGAGATGACCAGATTTTAGATTTAGATTGTGAGTAGTGCGGAGAGGAAGGGAGAGGCGGGGGGGGAATGGTTTGCGGCTTAGTAGGTCACTTTCAAACTTGGTGCAGCATTGGTGCCAAATGGAGCTTTCTAATTACTTTTATTTTCC
>NW_009932470.1:158384-161718 GCF_000696875.1 Nestor notabilis
AGAGAAGCACAAAAAGCTGCACAGTGCTGGGGTGATTCACATGTTTCTGGAAGCTCCAGCCCAGGCAATCCCTCCCTGGCACTGTGGCTGTTGTGTGTTGAGGGAATTAGGGTTTAGTAGCTCCAGGCTGATCGCATGAAAAGGAGTGACAGGTATTCAGTCTATAGAATTGCAGTGAGGAAAACAAACTTTCTGCTTTTCAAATTGTGTACTTTAGAAGTAGCAAAAATAAATTGTTTTTCATGTTTAAGCTCCATGAAAGCTGTTGATGCATTAAATACTGTGATACCTATACCATTTCTGCATGTGACAGCATTTGGAAAGACGTCCTAAATTAAAGGAACTGTTTTAAGCTAATTTTTTACCTCTTTCTGAAAAAACACGCTTGAATGTATGAAAACAGTCTGAGCCAGTATAAAGTTACTCTCCAGACCACTTATATAGTGCCACACTGAAAAATCTGATTTAATAGTCCTGTGCATCTCTCTCCTAGTGGGTGCCTCTAAACTTTTGCCTGGCTTTCTCTGATACACACCAACAGAGTCCTGACTGAGTAAAAAATGTTTCTATTTTCTACTGCTTTGTGCTCACCACCAGATTTCTGGGAACGGAGAAGGATTCTTACAGTGTCTATCAAATTGCCACCAAATACAGCCTGCAAAATGAGTTAGTGCTGGCTTCCCTAACCTGCTGCAGATACCACGTTTGGTATCTCAAAGAGAGCTGTAGCATGTATGTATTGAAATATTCCAAAGGGTCCAGAAATGCTCACAAAGACCCAGAACTTACTTTGCCATTTTTTTACGAACCTAAAGAAAGATCAGAGTAGAGTTAGGGCACAACAAGCAAATAAAATTTACACATTTAGCTTTGAACACATAATTTTAAGCTGATGTTTTCTCCCAATTAAAAAACAAAGCAAAAATAATAAAAAACCCCAAAACAAACAAACAACGAGAAAGGAAGCACGATTAGTCTTATAAATCCTTGCATGAGTCCACTTCACAGAGAAGGGACATGAACATCCCCACTCAGAGCCTTGCAGATATTTAGAGGTGATGCTTTTCATGCTCTTCTACATTAGGCAGAAAGGAGCAGTAAGCCATTAGCCCAAAGGTTGGACCAACACTACACAAGCTGATTCCTGAGCACGCGTTTTTTGAAAGGATTTTGGGAGATGCTGCCCTTGCTCTTGAATTCTGGGAAATTCCAGGATCATCTTTCTTCCTCCTCATTTCTCTCCACTACAGATACAATACCCAGGCTGAGAAATTACCTCTGGGAGAGCATTGTGTGATGTTAAATACAAGTGTTCCTGTTCAATATACCACCCAACACAAGAGGGGGAAGCCTGTAGAGGGAATAGATTTTATTTGAAAGTTAATTCCCTTTTTTTGAATATTATTTGCAATGTGCAATTTGCAATATACTTGGCTACATTAAATATTTTTTGCTACAAGTTGCATTGTTCACCGTTTCTGAAGTTTACATGGATACTGTTTTAAACTTTTCAAATGTTACACACTCTGCCTTAGGGTATTGCTCTACCTACAGCCTCCAGAAAGTTACTATTCTGGCTTCTACTTCTAAAGAGGGTTAAGAACCTGTGAAAAAGATTATTATCTCAGCATCTTTTTATCCGTATGTTCATCCCTAGCAAAGAGCAAGGTATTGTAGTTTAATTCCATTAGGAGTCCCACCAGCAAGATACTGGAAATGTCCCAGGGGCTGGTTGTTTAGAGGTGAGTCAGAAAGCTCGCTGGCACTGAGCTGGAGATGAAGGTCAGTTAAGCATTATGAGACTTGGTAACTGTACAGGTTTGGCTTCTCAATAGCTGTTTTTGATGTGGACACTTTGTCACTGGGGTGATTATGAAAATCCTACCCTTCACTCCCAATTCTCTATTATGTTCCCTGAGTTTTACACATCTTATTGATTTCTCTGACTGGTTTTGGCATGAGGAACTGTTCCTCCAAGCTGCTAAGCAGGACTTTGACCTTTTACTCACTTATCTAAGCTAATGACACAGTTGCGCTCGTGAGGTGTGCTCTTCAGGCCTCTAAATTCCAACACATTTTGAAGAAGCGTTATGAAGAACAACATCCATGGCTTTGATTTTAAAAACAAACGTAACATCACATGGATGAAACTCAACTGACCGGCTCTCACTGTAAAGTTGATATTGCACTAGTTTAACTGGGTGGTGGAAAACTTATAACGTTTTTAGACAAGAATTGTTTTAATTGTGCAAGTTGAGAGATGCTTCATTTGCATCAAAAGCAATAAGTTGGCAAGAGAGCTTGCTAACTGTGCCAGATCTAAAGGTGTTACCATGACGGTAAGAAGAATTGGTTTAAGAAACCATTTATTTGATGAAATTGGAGGACCCCCAACTTCATAAATCAATTCCCAAATTGCAGGAAAAAATATTACCTTTTAAATGCCCCTAATTGTTATTCATTATTCTAGGCCCTCTAAACCTCACCAGAGTGGTTTATTGATGATGTAGTCTTCAAAGAACATTATTCAGGCAATGGAAAGGATGGAAAAAAAAAAAGAAGAAAATGAGTACTGCACCAGAATAATGAATTACAATGGACAACATCGAGAAGTTTTAGTTTGTTTGCTTTAGGCTAATTTAACAAATAGGAGGATTTTTTTCTTTTATTTTTTTCTTGAAGTCAGTTTAAAAAGAAACAAATTTATTTAAACAGAAAAAAAGAATGCAGTGAGATTATTACAGAATTACTGCATTTAAAGTTTTAGGTTAACTCTTATGATGCCTAATCCTTTGACACAAGACAGAGCTCATTTGCTGGAAGACTTCTGACTGCAGGTTTTCAGTTCTTGGGCTATTTGTCTGAGGGCTTTACAGTGTGGAATACCCGAGTTCTATGTACGCTGCAGGCAGTTTTGGCACTGACCACAACAAACCCAGGTTTTCGCATGCTGACTTCAAATTGCAGGGTTTTTGGACTGCAGAATTTCTACTAAGTCAGAAGTTAAATGTGCACATTAGACCTGATTTAGTGAAGGACTCAGTGTGTGTATGTTAAGCATGCAAATCGTCCCATTCATTCCACTGTGACTCATTCACTGGGTAAAATATTGTCCCCTATAAAAGTATAACTCCCACTTAGGGTGTTTCTTTAGAGACAATTCCGTCACAGGATAGACTAAGGTGCCAGGCAGACATTGCTGAGAAACAGGGATCAGGCAAAAATCATCATATGAAAGAAGGAATGAAAACACATTTGGGGGAATTTAAAAAGAATAGTCTGCAAAAAAGTCCGAGAGGCATCTGGTGATAGAAGAAAGGTACTAGGAAAGAGT
>NW_009932470.1:161749-192877 GCF_000696875.1 Nestor notabilis
CTGTGTGAGGCTTGAGCAAGCCTATTTGGAAAAGCATATTTATCTGTCCTGGGGCAGTGGGCAGCCACCCACTGTGACAGCAACTGTATTTACAATGGCCCTGAAATTTTAAATCTAAGTAGATGAGACAACAGAAAGTGAGGAAAAAGAACTATGACCTTGCCCATGTACAAACTGAGGGTAGGACACAGCCATCTCCAACTCTGAGCCAGGAAATGGGTTCAAGCACTGGATCTCACTGATCTCCATTGTGCCAGCTGGCCCTACACCCACCCATCACAGCCAGGAACAGCCGGGAGGAGAGGAGGAGGAAGAGGAGGAAGGCTGGACGTGGCTGCCCAGCCCAGGCCAGAGGGGAGGCAGGCAGGCAGGCAGCAGAGCCCATGCCACAGGACTGCAGCTCCGTCTGACCCATTACACTGAGCAGCATTATGGACATGGCTGAGGGGGAATGATCTGCAGAGTGGACAAGTATACAGCCCTGCCAGGCACCCTGCTTAAACCTCTCGAATCCCATCATCAGGCTTTGTATGAAACTGTCTATTATCTTAAAAAAAAAACAGAAACAAGCACAAAAAGGGGGTTGTTTTCTTTTGCTCACAGGCCATGGGAGGAAATGTTCCTGAACAGGCACTACAAGCTGCTGAACTCTCATCTCTTTCACCCAATACTCTGAAGCACGAGCGCATGACATGCTGAAAACCAAAGTGACTGGTGTATTTGTAAATGACACTTGCAGTGTTTTATTTCTATCACAGTCAGTTCCTCATGGTAAGCTCCCTTTTGGGGGCAAAATCCAAAATTGCAGTACTACCAGGGTAAAGGAGCACATCTGTATCTCACCTGCTTGAAATGCATCAACAGGTAAGGGTTAGGATATAGGTCACCAATAACGAGAACAATCCCCATCCCATGTCTGAAATTAAATAAAAATAAAAATAAACTTCTGAAAATGGTTTTCAGAGCAGTGGGCTCTGCACACAGAACGTTTTAAAAGCAGGTATGACTAGTCTCGGCATGCTTCACCTACTGTTGTAGGCACAGCCTTATTGACTTTAATAGGTCCCATTTAGCATAAGTGGTAACCATGAAGAGTTTGCATTCCCAGGGCAGCTAATACTGTATTTCTAAATGAAGCCATAGAAGATGCCACTGGCACATTTATTCATAAACAGAGTTCAGAGATGGAAAACTTACTGGAGAAGTGGCAAATATTTAAACAAAACACAGGTCTCCAACCATGCATGCAACTGAACTTCTTCAGCCATTGAGGTGGGGAAAAGTATGTTTAGCACACGAAGAGGGAAAACATACATCCCAAGGACAGGCTTAGGTGGTGGTCTCAGAAGAAGGAAGATTACATGGAATTTAAAAGGATTTCTGAGTGATTCAGAGGTGAGACCAGAAAACAAAATAAACTAAATATTTAGCAAAGGCATTATTTGCAATTAAAACAAATAGAAGATGAAAGGAAGGTAGTTCCTTGCTCTTTTCCTGTTTAAGATCAAATGTTCATGAGTCTTTCCTTGGCTTTCCTGAAGAAGCCAGCAAAGCAGTAGATTGGGATTCTGATGGGTAGAGTTCATCATTAATTACTATATCAAGTAGGCTCTAACCAGAGGTTTAAGTTACATCTTTAAGTTACAGGAACACACTTTTTTACTTATATTGAAACAGAAGCAGAGATAAACACAACTAAGAATCAGCTTTATGTCTGTGGAAAAACTGGTTTTGTGTACACAGATATAGGTAACAACTCAATTATAGGCATACAAAGGCATACATAACTCCAGAGATGGAAGTAAATTTTAGTGTAACTCATTCAGCAACTAACACCATATCAGAGTACAAAGATGCACCCGACCCAAGATACAGCCACCCTAAGAGATGAAAACCAAGACTAGGATTCCTCAACCTGGAATCAATCCCAATTCTGCCTTCAGTGGGAATGCATTTTGAATATTGACTGCTTGTATTTTCATGTCCTAACTGAATACTCAGCTGGTGGTTTCAGAAGATAAGTTTATAATATCAGACCTGAACTTATCTAAGACATGAGGAAAAACCCCAAAGAGACAGAGAAAGAAACACCAAAAGAAACTTCAACATTGCTCAGTCTTTCAAGAAAACAAAAAACAGAGTCAGACAATCTGCTTTCTTTCACTTACATTACAGAATTCACCCTGGGACTGGGACAGATTTCAGACGTGTTAGTACACAGCAAGAGAAGGTGAGGGGGCCACTGCTCCATTAATTTTCTCGTTTGTTCCCTCTGCAGCAATCTAAACAGAACTAATTCTGATGTTCCAGTGTGTGTTGTCTGCCTCTAAGTGAGAACAAAACAAAAGCAGCATTAAACTGAACTATGTGGTCATCCACACACCATACTGGTTTGGATGACTCTCTGTCTATGTGGCTTTTTGTATTAGAGCTTGTATCAATGGCCTCCTTGTTGTCTGTTGAGCCCCCATGGGGTTACATGAGTACTATCTCAATTCAATAGCTTTTCTCTCAACCATTGTCTTTTAATATAGGTTTATAGTCCTCAAGGATATATGCTGCATTACAATTAGTCATAACGTCCAGCAGTTACTGAGGCTTATTTGCAACATAGTTTATTGCCCTTTGTAAGGCTGACAAAGAGATACTTGTTGAGGGCTGTATACAAAAGGCAAATACAACATATGAATTTCTCAGTAATACAAAAAAATAAAAATAGCTGGTGAGTAAATAGTTCTGTAAAAGAGCAAGTAGCATCTCTTCTTCTACCTCCTCTGCCCCAAGCTCCTGGCTTTCTCAAATCAATGCGTCTCACCTAATTTTAAAGTGATATCTTGCAGAGACAGGAAGAAGTGACTCTGCATTGTGTGTTCAGCTCTGTTTTCCACTATACTGCTGTTGAAAAGAAATGAAGTGGCAGGAATTATGTTTTATGCTGGTGTAAAATAATTTTACATATATGCCTATGTATAATAAAGGGCCTAACCCTTTATTACTTTATAAAATATAATTTCAGTCTGAAAACTGCCATCTAGACCATAAGGCTAAGGAGCAAAGTGGGAACTGACTGAGCAGAAGCAAAGAGAGAGGCAGTAATTCCACACAGTTTAGCCCAGAAAGATGGTAGCTTCTTCATTCAAAATATTTGGGCAAGATACCATGCTATAACAGAAAAGCTGGGATGGGACTCAAGACAGAGCAAACACTCCTTCTGCCTCCTCTCCTCATCCCCTTCTCACCCACCTCTCCCACTTCTCCAGAGGTTTTGAATATGGGGAAGTTCACACCCAAACAGTGTAAATCTACAGAGTCTTAGATAAATGGACAGGTAAGAGAAACAAAACCCAAACACCTCTGAAGTGTGGGGAATCTCTTCTGTTTCAGGTGCTAAAGGCACAATTCAGACCAGACTTGCAACTGTCAAAAAGAATTTGCTCTGAGGGGTTCTCAGCAAAGCAAACCCAGATTGTGCTCCATTGCTCTGTTCTCTGGTTAAGAGTTCCCCAGTGGTGGCAGAAAAGTAGACACACAGGCAAAAAGTGGTCATCTTTAACAGAGAAAAAAGAACAAAAACTTACTGGTGGGAGAGCAAGCAAAGTGTCATCTGCAGGTCATTATAAATCAGGAAGATCCTCTCCAGCCAGAGGATTTTACTACTAGAAGTTGCAAACTCTAAACATAAGGATCCTTCACATATTTGCATGTGTGTCCAAGTACAAAATATCCCTGTCACTTATCATGAAGTCAACAGATACATAAACAAAAATAACAATGCTTATATTTACTTCCTTCTCTTGGGTTCCTCAGCACTTTGGTGAATTTCTTGAACAGGAATCTGAGCTCATTAGCTGATGAGGATTTTTTTCTGCTGTCTCATGGCTTCTTTTCAGAAATAGTTTTTCAGCCCAACTTGCCAACTGTCCATTGCATACTCTGTGTCCTTACATCAGGTTGGGTTTTTCTCTTAAGAGAACATCTTTTCCTTCCCCAGAGCTATGTCTGTGTTTCTTGTTCCTCCATGACTTCTTTTTCAATTAATGTTTCATACCCTTGCTTCTGTCAAAGAAATTACCAAAGGCCTTATTTCCCTCTCCTGATGTTACAGGAGAAAATCCATTCTCCTGATTCGTTGTTCAGAACCCAGGCATTAGGATGAGTGACTCTCCATGGTCATTATACTGGAGTACACTACAGACCTTGTGAACAATTCACTATCTATCTGCAGCAACCCAAATGCTACCATTTTTCATAACAATTTCATAACTTCCACCAGAATTTATAAACTGTAGTTAACACCTCCATATCAAGACAGGCTCCAAAAGTCCTCAAGGAACTGTCACACCTCTAAGGCATTAAATCCATCTCTCATTCACCAGGTAGCTGTGTGGGTATTAATGTGGAAAACCTATGTCAGCTTTGTAGAATCAAGTAAGAGTAATGAGTGTTTTTGGACTCCACATGAATGTTTGCCAATATAGCTTTGAACATGAGTTTAATATCACAGCTAATTTTGTTCCAAGGCAGACGTATGTGTTCAATGGCTCTTCATACTAAAATAGTATATTTCCCTGGTGAAAACATTTACTTTTCAATGAATTCAAACAGATAAATAACAGGGATACATCAGTTCAGGATATAACCTCTCTCTTGTGTGTTCCAGAGAACACAACTTTTTATTTGATCCTAACCTTTGAGGGCTGAAAACATTCTCTTAGCACTTAAATAGCAACATCAACTATTAGCTTTTCAGCCCAAAAAAGCTTTCACAGGGAATTGTAAATCACTGTTCCCTACAAGCCATGTGCTATAGGAACTTCAGTCAGAAAACTCCTGACAAATTGCTTGCTTCTTAGATATTCATCACATAAATCTAGATCAGATTCAGAAATTAACTTTTTTTTTTCCATATGCCAACCTTCTGTATTTCAAATTCATCAGGAGGAAAAGAGAATAGCAATAGGACATTAGAAATACCTATTTTCCTGAACATGCCAGTTTATAGACATAAGTTTCTCTTCTATACATTGTCTAGCAGATATTAGCAGTGTAAACACTTGCATTTATGCACCCTTCTAGTCAAAGTTTGTTATTACTTTAAAAGTTGCATGTGTGCGTTAATAATAAAGCTGCATATGTAAATAATAATATGTAAATAAAAAAACAATATGTAAATAACAAAGATTTTATTTCAGACAACCAAATATACTACTGAAATTTAATTGGATGTAATAAATATTCATCAGGACATTTAAATCAAGGGAAAAAGAGGCGTAAACTATACATAAGATTTAGTGATAAATGTGTGTACATTTCAGCAAAGTACCTATGGGTCAAGTTTAATCTAGTGCATTAAAAGCTAGGTAACACTGCCTTGCTTCACCCTGACTGAGCTCAGACTTCAGCCACCCTCTTCTTCCCAGCTCAGGCTACATGCAAGGTGCAGCATACCACAGCCATGCAGCAGAGATGAAATCCTTGACAGGCACATGGAGAGTGTGCAAATTATCTTTGCAGGACTTCTTGCAGTCTGTCAGACTCTGTCCCTCCACACAATGTCTGGGGAAGGGCAAAACATAATTTGCCTCCCCCGTGGCTACTTACACCTATGATAAGAAGAGGTGAGAAGGGTCAGACTGTCCCTTGGGAGATGAAATAACTTGTTAAAAGTACACTACTCATCACAGCAAATCAGAGAAGATAGAGATGCAAAATGCTTCAAAAAGCATTATGGGTCAGTTCTCATCACCGACCGAAGATCAAAACTTTCTGCGCTACTTCCTTTCTCGTCTTAATACATATACTTCTCTGTGTTGGTGGACATACAATTCATCAGTCTTCACAGTGTTTTTATGCTCTACACACCACTTGCACTGTTCTTTTGGACATGGTCCTTTGTGGACAGACAAGTTAAAAACATACTGCTTGCAATGCATCACAACACTGTTAACACAGTAACAAGCAGAAGTGAGGAAGAATAAAACAGATATTTGGAGGGGAAATAGACTGAAATTAAAATTCATCACAGGTAAATTAAGCTAAGCCTAGCACGCACACATGGTCAGCATATTACAGAATGCATTTTTTCTTTCTGCTGTTCACTTTAACACTCCTCTTTGCCACCATAAATCTCCAACAAACAAAATCTTCCTTTTACAGCAGTTTAAGGCAGAATGATAATACTCCCATGATTTTATCCCTAAACAAGCCCATTCTTCAGATAGTGTAAAGCTCTGTAATATGACTTGCTTCACTGAAGTGAGACTAATTTATCCCCCCTCCCTCCCCAAACCCTTTCTTTCTGCAGGGAAGTTCAGCTTCCAAAGCAGAGTGAGTCTCTGCCACTCAAACCATGGATTATTAGTTGTACAAGAATCACCCTTTCAGTGACTATCCCAACACAGGTTTTGGGAGTAGGAAATACATCCCACAGGCTGAACAGGAGACTATTGCCTGTCTTATTCCTGATGCCGCTCCCCACTGTGCACAATAAATATGAGGCTGGCCCTGTTCTCCAGCTGTTTCTTCATTTTCTCCTGCAGTGCTAGGTTCCTGCTCGCTCTGCTCCCAACCCCTTTTAACTTACTTCTCTGGATTAAGTCCTCAGCTACTTAAATTAATATGCTCCCTAATAATCCCCAAAGATATACCACTAGAAAGCTACGTGTTTCTCATGTGTTAACTTCTAATATTCCAACCCAACACAAACCACACCATTAAGCTGAGTGTCACCTATTTACACAGGGTCTAAATTTAGGTCTTGTTCTGTGTTGTCATGACTGTTGTCATGGCTTTTTTTTCTGTAAATCCATGGGTACCTGCTTATAAGAGCTGAACAGACAAAATTTACCCAGTGGCTGGGTGGATACACAGCTGAAAAAAATGAGGTTTTGTGAAATAACATTTTTCTTAGAAGGCAAGAATAAGGCATTTGTGTTGGTGGAGAAGAAGGGTTGTTTAATCTTGAAACACAAGAAGAAAATTAGTCACTCAATTATGCAGACATTTATTTACATTTATCACCTACAATGATTTAGGATTCCTCGATGAGTCTTAGGCTAAAAAACATGGACAGAACTGAAATGCTGCTTCTAGAGCATAAGAAACTTCAGATGACAGGAAACAGCCTGAGATAGGGGTAGTTTACAATTGCTAACTTCCTCCTGGCAAATGTCGGTGACACAGAGTGGATTTCATTTCCAATTCATAAATACCCATCATGGGGGATAGATGTTCTCCCCTAGCAGAGACCCAGCACTTTCCTCCGGCTATGCAGATGATGTTCATGACAGCTTCCAGAAATTTTGTGCCTGGAAATGAGAAATTAAATCTGAAAATATCATCTGTTGCTTTATTCTTGATCTGTTTCATACTATATATTCCTCCTTGTTCTAATAATGCGCCTGGATATTAAAAATAGAAGTTATATAGCACTCTTGGAAGGTGCCAAATTCACAGCTACCAAGAACATGAATAGGGCCCTTTATTTACAGTGGCAGAAAGGCAAGCATTTGGTAAAGCAGATTTTAAGGGCTCTAATCCTTTTACAGAGAGCAAATACTTCTGCTTCTGTCTACATTGAGTTTGTCCACCTTCCCTAGAAGGGCAAGAAAAAGGAGCTTCACTGCAGGGGTTCCCACTGAGCTGATGTGCTCTTCATCCACACAGAGCGCTTTGCAAGCAGGAGCCTTAAATTTTTCTGAAGAGCAAATATAACCCTGCTTTATCTCTTGTCCTTCTAAGACAGTCTGGAAGAGACATTGGTGTTTTGCTTTGTTGCTCCCTAAGGAGAGGGTAAAAGTATAAAAGGGAAAGAAAAAACTCAGAAAAACAGATAAACATCTAAAGTTTCCAACAAAACATATGGTTTAACTTAAGGAAAATTTAGACAGCAATCTTTTAGAAAAATATGTATGTAAGTTTTTCTCTGTATGGAGTGAAGGAAAAAACCCCACTCAAAAACAAGAGGGAGATATCAAATAGGAAAGCTGGAAGATATTGAAGTGATCAGGGTTGACTTCAGCTCTGCACAGTGCTTCTGACACCAGCTTCGAAGAGCAAAGTCCAAGCCCTGTGAACTCAGTCTAAGATAAAACTCCATACCCAGTGATCCCTAAACATCCAAACAATAATAAACACATTGAAGAATTTTGTTGGAAAAAGCCAAAAGGAAGATGTTTCCAAGAACTGGCTTGCTTTCACATCCCTTCAGTTTTTGGTCTAGCAAAAGAGGGTGGAATGACCCTGCCTGTCTCTCTCAAATGTTACAACATAAGCCAGACAAGCAAATACTCTTCTTCCACTTCCCACAGCTCAGTGTAAGCCTGGCCTCTGGCTAGCATTTCATAACCACCCTGTCTTCCCTGTTGGTGTGTGTTATCTAAAAGCCTAAAGCTGGACATCATGATCTGAGCCCTTCTTTTCTTAGGTCACCCCGATACTAATTTCTTGTCTTTTCTAGTTCATGGAAGCAGGGATAAAGGGATGTTCTTCCTGCGATGGACTTTCCTGATAGTTTACTGGTTCAGAAACAAGCCCCAGCTCCATCTATCAGCAGTTTTGCATGCAGAAACAATTTGAATCCAAAAGAAGTTGTTGCACATAAGGATTGTTGCTGTGCCAGTGTCATCTGCCTGTTCTGACCATGTCCACTGCATCACTTTTGTTTGTCCCACTTTGAGATTCCTAAGTACTTTCTTGAAATTTGGGCAAAGCAGACAGAATGTGACAATGCAATAAACCTCCATCTAAAAAAATCTACATCAGGAAGGTCAGAGTCAAAGCCTTGGAAATCTGGATCTGCTCAATTACATCATCATGAGAACCAAACACTCGCCTCTTGCACCATTTACCATCATTATTTCTCATGGTTCCCTTTTCCTCCATTTGCACTGTAATTTAGGATTGGTTGCACTCTACTGAGGATTCGACTGAAGTCTCTGCAAAACGTTGAACCTTACAAAGTGTTATTAGCTGTGAGGTGGTGATATTCAACCAGATGAAGATATTCAAGGCATGGCAAAGCCAAACTTCAGGTAAAAACGATGACTTTCTGGGTGGGCTGACCTTAGCAGATCAAAACAAACACATGTCTGGGAAAATAAAATACCGATTCTGAAACCACAGTGACCTGCCTGCACTATTGTGTTCTTGCCATGTGTCCTTCGGTACAGACTGGCTATAAACTTGTCAGTGGTTTCTCTTCCCTCATTTGATAGCAACCTCATCAAGTGTGAATCATGAAACCACATAAACTGCAACAATGCTGTCCTTCTACTGACTTCTCGGAACATAAACAATAATAACGTAAATATGACTTACCAAAGACTTAAGTAAAGCACTTAAAGGAAATCTATATTTTTATAGAAACCACGGATGTTTAGTGATGTGGTATGATATTTCTGCTTAGCTCTGAATAGCTGGAAATTATCTCACTACTGAAAAGCAGCATATTCCTTGGATGCTGAGAATTAAAGCCAAAATAGTATCTTTTATTTATTACATATTTTTGTGGTTTTATGTCAAGCAGCACAAGAATGAACATTATAGACTAGTAAGTGATGCAGTTTTGATCGTTGACAATGAAGTGGTAGCAAGCCTCTTTGTGTAAAATGTGAGGAAAAGTTCATTTCGAACAGCTTGATGCTGGAAGAAGAATAATCTAGAAGAGATCCTATTTGCAGTTTATTGACCTCCATTGAACATCCATTTGGCTGTTGTTGGATACTAACCTTAGCTGATACCAAATATCCTCAGATGGAAGTGACTACTAAGTCACACAATCCTCATATTTCCATCAGCTGATTGGTAACCACAAATATTTGTAGTCTGTGTTATCTGAGCAATAATGAAAATCCAGCATGGAAAAACTCAGACATGCAAATCAATGTTGAAACCACCTTAAAACCCTTAAGATGATAAAAGACAGAGTCAAGCCTGGAACACTGTCCTCAAAGCACCCCATTTTTACTAGCTCGATGCAAGGATCTTCCAAGAACAGCAACTGTCTTAGCAGAGAACAGCACATGGCAAGATCTGCTCACACAGCACCACAGCCAACTCTTAATCTCTTACCAGCTATATTATAGCCACTCTCCACCTGGGCTTCTTCCAGTCTAACTACTATACTCTCAGCCAACCCCTAGGCAAGCTCATCCCTGTGTCTGCTGACCACGGGGTAAATGTCCTCCTCATCCCAGTGCTTAAACTGAGCAATGTGAATCATAGAATCATAGAATAGTTATAGTTGGAAAGAACCTTAAGATCATATGACCTCCCCCTGCCACGGGCAGGGACGCTCACACTAGATCGTGTCACCCAAGGCTTTGTCCAACCTGGCCTGAACACTGCCAGGGATGGACCATTCACTTCTTTGGGCAACCCATTCCAGTGCCTCACCACCCTTACAGTAAAGAACTTCTTCCTTATATCTACCCTGATCTTCCCCTATTTTAAGTTTGAACCCATTAACCTTTGCCCTATCACTACAGTCCCTAATTCAGAGTTCCTCTCCAGCATCCTTGTAGCCCCCTTCAGATATTTGAAGGCTGAATACTGCTTTTACCATCAAAATGTTCAGCGAGTATCAGACTGAGACCACAGTACCTGGACCCTCTGCACTGAATAATGGTGTTACCTGACAGGGAAGCTTGGAGATTTGTGAAATATGTTAGAGCAGATTATTTTTGTCCTAACTGACAACAGGGAGTGAACTGCATTGCTATTAATCAAAGGACCTATCTGTCACTGCATGTTGCAGCCAACGATGCAGATGCCAACCACACACCTAACTTTTGAAGTGAGGTCTTTGGGAAAAAGCATCATACACTCTTTTTAGAGCACTGAATAAGTTTTGAGGAAAGAAAACAAGGACATCCACAGTCTATCCAGAGAGCATGCTAGGACCAATGGCTAGCTATTTTTATCAAAAACTACAATCAAGAAGAAAACAGTCAATTAAGGTGCTTGTTGCTAATTACTAAGGTAAGGGAGATTAAAAATAAACCAGTTTGAAAAACCCACCATTCCTTCCCACCCAATGCTTGCTTCCGAAAATTTGTAAGAGCAAAAATGGACCTTACAAGGATCAGGAATAGCAATAAAAGTGACAGCCAGTATATGACTAATAATACATTTGCCATATCGGACAGTGTTCAAATAAGGAACAAGACTGAACTGGGCCAACCTGAGAGTCTCAGATGCCTTCACACAGGTACTGTCACTGTTGACCCGATGGTTCATGCTGATTCCAACCAAAACTTCCATCTATTGTCTCCATCCTGCTTAATTCAATGGCTTAACAGTTTCAGGATCTATGGGCTTAATCTAAGGAGAATCTAATCTAAAGATTCCCTAGGGGTGACAAATGAAATTGTAAAGAAATCATAATGAAAACTGTAAACCTGTCAATAGGTCAGGATTCCACAGAAAAGGTCTCTGATATGGAAAAAGCATTTGCTGTGTTTCTTGCACCAATTCTACATCATTTGAGTTAACATGTGGGAGTCCCCATCACAGCGAGGCCATGACTCCTGCCAGCATTTTTCAGTACTGCATTACCTACCCCTTAAGGCAAAAATGCACAGAAAACCCCAGCAGTTTCTTTGCATGGGAGCTTTCTGTCATGACCTTGGGTGAGCTGCATGCCATTTTTCCTCTGTCAAATGACAGACAATGATGCTTCCTCATCTTGACAAGTGCTTTGAGATCTATAAACAAAGGACTCTAGATATTGAAATCCTGGGTACGCTCAACTTGGCACATTCCCTGAGCTTTTGGCAAGAAAGGTGCTGAAAACATATGGATAAATAAACGTGATGTAGGGGCGTCAATATTTTGACTATTCCCTGGTCATTTGTTATTCTACCAGGGGAACTGAATGTAAGCTAGGGTTTTCTTTCTGCTTTCACTGTTTTCCTTCTTTTTCACATCTGTGGTGTATTAGAGCCACTTGATACAGACTAAAAGTTGGTATCTGGGCCCACAGAGTGACGGTGACAGTACATTTTACTCCACTGTTTTTTAAGGTCTGCTTCTATTTTTGTGTTTATTTATGTGAGCCACTAAATTATCTAATTAGTGGCATATATAGCTGAAACATGAGCTGCTGTGAATATTTACTGCACACTTGTTCAGGCATTTATCTAAATAGGTGGCATGCCAGGCCTATGTAATAAGGAATAATGATTCTTTAGAAGAGTTACAGGAAATTATGGAAGAAGGGAAAAAAGAGAGAAGTTTTGCACAGTGGGTTGTAGCTTCCAACAACATATATCAATTCTTCCAGAGATAGAGCAATTGCATAGTAATGACAAAAATTTTATTGTAACAAATAAATCAATACTTGCCCTACTGCAGTCTCAGATGTTACTTTTATGGATCTTCCCATGTCCATTATATAAAACTGCTCCTGATAGAGTGCATTAAATGACAACTGCTGGGGGGATGAAGAATACAGTACCATGTCTTTGCGCACTGTGGTCTACCTGCTATTAATCACTATCTCTTTGCATGGAGATCCATTTATATCACTGCAACAACAGTGCTGAGTGGCTTACAGTGATGGACTACGCTGCACAGGGAATGTTTGGTTTTGCAGCTGAGCTGTCACCACATGCCCAGCAAAATGAAAATTCAAGATATCCCCAATTAGAAGTGATCTGGGGGGAGGAATGGTGGGGGAGGAAGACTAGTAAAAACACAGTGTAGGGCTAAGGTAAGTGCCAATATTCTATAATCTCAGTCATATGAATATCCTAGGACAATTTTTCTCAGAGCTTCATACAAAGGACACAATCTCCCCCACACCACAAGTGCTACACCAGCCCCTTTTTGTACCGAGCTCTTCAGTGTAATAGCAAAGCAATTTTTCATGGTATATTAAGTGAATGTAGCAGTATATTTACGGATGTCTGGTAGCTACAACAAGCCAGAGACACTAGACATAAAATTGTTATGTCTAAAATTGTACCATAGTGATCCAACCTAGCAGTCTTTGACTGGTACTCCTGTATCTTTTAAGTAGTAAAATAAAAATATTAACAGCCAAATGTATAGTTTTGGCAATTAAGAAAGAAACAAGAAGCCCATTAGACAGGCTTTTTTCCATCCTCTTGTACCAATATCTAGTAAAAAGAGGATACCTATCCCTTACATCTATTCCTTTTAGTCTTTTGCCCTGCAGCGTGTGTACCAGCAAGGACTAGTGCCAATGAGTAACAGGAAGTGTCTTTGAAGTCAAGGGAATACCACGCGTAGGCAGAGTAATGCCACTGTGACTATCTGAAGAATTACAGCTGTCAAACACGTTACCTTATTTCACCTCACTTGTTAGCAAACAAACATCTAAAGTTTCCCAACAGAAAAGTTGTGGTCATCTTTTTCCTTTAAAAAAAAACCCAACATAAGTCAACAAATGTTCATAAGAGAATAATTTCTAAATGACACTGTCTTCAAGAGGTACTTTGAAGGGCTAACCACGTCATCTCATTGCTTTATCCCTCTCTTTCCCCTCATCTTTTACTTGCTAGACAGTGTTACACCAGACCTATCAGGGAGGCACATCACCGTCTTTTTTACCCTCACTACAATTTAGGCATTATACTAGGAAACTATAGTGATATTACACACCATACCCTTTTTGGGACTGCTTCTCAGAAATCCAAGTAAAACCAGTCTTAACAAATGTCCTTCCTTGCCCACACCCCTCCTCAAACATTGGAAGTCACTTTTTATCTACAGCTGCAAACCAGGTCCCAAGTGCTACCAGCAGGAAAGACATGAAGAAACAGGTATCTTCTGGAATTCTCTCAATTCCCTGGTTTCTTCACTCTAAGGCGAAATGCATTTTAGTGTTCAGTTTCAGGGGAGAGATTTTTGGTACTGTAATGTACTTTTCTTATGTGTTAGATCCAAACATTTGCTGAGCACATTAAAAGAATGTTGTTAGCATCTTCCAACCCAGTACCCTTCTGCCAGGTCCTATTTCTCCACCTAAGGTGTCACCTAACATTATGCTCATCTCATATAGCCATTTTGTTTCTGGTGTTTTATTCACACCCTGTGGAGGGGAAAAAAAATCAACACCATGCTTCTGCACTGTACTTCAGCACTTCATATGGATACAGAAGTTTCCTCCTGGACTAGGATTAATTTATTCACCAGTATGCTAATTTCATTTGCCTATGGCTATTAGTGAATAACCTGGAGCCTTTTTGGCATGGCTGTTAGGAACACTTGCAATGAAAAATGACCAAGTCTGTATATCTACATGGATTATTTTTTCCCCTGCATTTTAATTCATTAACCAAATGAGGTTTTAAAACCATTTACCTATTTCCTACCCTTCTGATAGATTAGCATGCATTTCAGCCATCCATCTGATAAAGGCAAAAAAGACTCTCTTCCATGGTGTTATAGGCAGGATTCTCTCTACCCTTCTCATTACTCAGCTAAACTTAATTTTGTTCCTTTCTGTTAGTACAGTCATTTGCAAGTGAATAACTTCACTCTGAAGAGTCTGGATCAGATGTGGAATAATTGCGCCAGGGTAGAACAAGTGGAGCTGCACATCTCAAACTTGCTATCTCCGCAGTTAGCTTGGCAGAAAGGTTATTTTCTCACCACTCTTTCAGAGCACGCACCTACAGAGCAGTTTAAAAACCTTAAGGGGTGGGTCCATGAACACTTTCCACCATCATCAGCACATGGCTCCTTTTGAAGAGACACCCCTTTACTTGGGCCCAGGTTTCCTCTCCTCATCCCCATGGGCATTAGCATTTGATGGCTGTAGGGTGAGCAATGGCAGAGGAGGAATTCAGCTGCAGACTGATCTCTTACTGTTACTGATGGGCTAACCAGATCAATCCATGCTGGTGCTGGCCTGGGAGAGGTGACAGGGGCATGCAGCCAGGCACAAAGGAGAGCAGCAGGAGGGAAGGAAAGGCATCCCACTAGGCAGCTGTGTTGTCTAAAAAGCACAGTGAAGCAGCAAAGAGGCAAAGAAGGGCTTTTCTAGAAGTCACCTGTGAGGAGGATAAAGCTCACCTGCTCTTGGCTTGTTTATATCTTTACCTCTAAGACACAGTTGTCTTTTCAGCCATTTGTTTTGAGGCGTTTTCTCTTTCATTTTGAATTTTCCTTGCAGGCATTTGGCTCTATTAAGGCTTTCAAAAAGTCTTTGCCTACAAAAAGTCTTTAAAAAGTCTTTACCTACAAAAAACACACTATCTTAGAGTGAAGCGAGTGTGGAAAGTCACTAAGCAGGAAAGCCCAAGGGGGTCACAGCTCCAGGAAAAGCTGCAGCCCACCCTTGTATGACTTTGGGACACACGGTCCAGACAGATTTTGTGACAAATTCCTCACCTCCTCCACTTCCAGCTCCAGCAGACTTCACAGTTTTCATTAATTTAATAGTTCCTGTCAACTGCAAATCTAATACTTAAAAGATTTCTCCTTACTCATTTTTCCTTTAAAATTCAAGTAAATCACCTTTCTGACCATCCAGTCCAAACTTTTTATTATAAGGTAGCTCTTTCAGAACATCCTTACTATTTATTGACACCAAGATTGAAGAAGTGTCACTTTCTATTGAATTGGTAAATATTTGGTCATTCCTTCCAGAAATAGCACTTGTTTTTCAGCTCAGATGCAGGAAGTCCCCCAGCACTACAACAACATATTCACCTTTTCCTTTTAGGATGATGCTCGTGACAAGAGGAACTATACAGGATTCCACATCTCAAAGTCACACGTTATTTACTGCTCTGTTTGGTGACTTTTATGAGCTTTTCTGATCCCTGCCTGCCTGAACTCCTGGATCTTACCTATAGCTCTGGCCTTTACAGAATCACTTTTGAAAAGGTGAATTTAGAAACCATCAATTCCTCTCCTGCTATACCATCTGGTCCCAGCCGATTTTAAGCTATTGAAAAGAGACAGCTTTTTTACTCAGTAATTCTAAGTATTTTTAGCTTGCATTTGTTGGTGTTCTACAGCTGGGATCACAATGTTTTGAAGTAAATCAGATGAGAATTATACAGTGCAGAAAGTAGCAGCAGATATTCAGTGCACCTATATTAGGTTAATGTATTCTTTTTATGGATTTATTTTTCTTAGTTCAAGACACGCAGAAAAGAATAAGGAAAATAATGAAATCCTTCAAACAAGTGATTTTCTGTATATCAGGGATGTGTTTACCTGCCCTACTTAGACAGGCAAAACAACTCTAGCTAAATGTTACCAGATATGAATATTTTCATCCTTTATTTCCATAAATATTAGCTGCATATGGCCCCTTGAGTAAACAATGTGCATTGGCTCATAAGCTCTATTGGGAAAAAAAGCAGCATTAAAGATGGATCTCGGCTCTCAGTTCCACTGCAATCACACTATAGCCAACAGACTAAAAGAAACAAAAACTTTTATTGATTACTTTCCCCATAACTTTGTACAAAAAGTATTGAAGACCGGCAGAGTGTACTAATGACTTAGCTTTTCATTTAGTTATGAGGATAGAAGCAAAAGGAAAAGGAATCTATTTCTTTAAAGAGAATTTGGGTTATTGAAGAACTACATAACCCTCATTTCTTTCAAATTAGGAACTGTTTCAAGCAGAATACACATATATCCTTCAAAATAAAGACTGAAATACAATTCTGTTCTGTCTCTATGGGGTAATAACACAAGGCAGTGTTGCGTCTCCATAGCTAACCCTATTTTAAGAGAGCTGTTAACAGAGATGCTTAAAGTAGCAACCCTTCCAGCACAAGTATCTACCCCTTGCAGCTCTCCTCTGCTCCTCTGTGTTGATCCGTGGAAGTAATTTCATCCTTTCTCTCAGCAACTTTCATATAGGTAAAATACACGGATGGAAGGTGATCTATCAGCAAAATTGAAATTACAGTTTAAGGTAACCATGTATTGCAAACAGTCTTATTGTATGGCTAGAAACCTTCACAGGCCATCCATTGTCTGAGAGTATCTTGCCTCTTTTCAGCTTCAATTGGTCTATACTCAGCATAAATGAATTTTCCATTTGAAAAACAGCTCAAGTAAAATCATCACAGATGGTCACTTCATTCTACTGCACAGACATTCAAACACAAAACCATGTCCCAGGTGCATATTTGCACTACCTAATTTAAGTGTTTAATCTAAGTGTCTGGTTACAGCTCATATGCCTCTGCTTGCCCAGGTAGGGAACCCCTGGCACAGACAACAGTCAACCGTAACATACACATCTATATTAGATACCCAAAACTAACCTCCTTGAAATGTCAATCCTTCAGAAATGTTCTGATATTTTAACCTTTACTTTAATGTATTAGCAACACAAAGATTTTCAGATTGCAGAGCAACCAGTGATACTTCAGCCTGTCAACTAGACACAGTCCAAGCAATACTATTTCTTGATTCACAGATTTCTCTGCTGACAGTCCATAATCAAGCAGGGAGTGGACGCAAAATGGAATAACATTTACTTATATTTTTGCAGTCTGTCAGCATCATTCAGGTAAGGTTGTTCCTGGTCCCACAGTCCATTAGTGAACGAAGAGCACAGTGAAAAAACAGCTATCTGATCATCAACCTTTCCTGGTAGAAACGTACTTAATGTTTCTGCACTGCCACAGTTGCTCTCTAGCTGCAGCTCTTTACCAAGAAACCTCGTGCCATAAATGGTTTGGTCCCTAATGTGACCATCTTTACAGTTCCAAAATCCCCACACCAATGCTGTGAACTATGAACATCTATTCTTCCTTTGACATTCCAGGTTTAGGTTAGCAAAGAAACATACTTTACAATTGCATTCTGTTCAAGTTCACCGAAATTAAGCATTCATTGGCTACTCCAGTGTTTAAGGCATTATTCATGTCAACAGCATTTTGCTTGCTTTTCCATCCTTTCCCCAGAGGAACATTAAACCAGATTTATCTTTATTTTCTGATCTTTATTCTCCATTGTCACTCTATATAGAAAAGCTTCTGCTTTGTTTCCCCTACTTCCAGGTAGGGAATTTTTTTTTCCTTGAAATCCAACTTTCCTTGGGTGATGTTTTGTCTTCTGTTAAATCATTATTATTATGGTTTGTATGACAAACTGTCTCCATGCTTTTCAATTTAAAGCTAGCCTTCAGCATGAGAACTAGGCATGGGCATGGTGATGCTGAAACACTAGCATGTGCCTAAAAAACCAGGTCTATTTCAAACATGGTTGACCACCAGCAGCTTTACTAATGATGGCTTTTTGTTAATTTGGTTCTGGTATTCTCACCCTCAATTCCATGATAGGACTGCAGACATGGCTGCATCACAGTATTCTGTTAGCCTGAGAAATCTAAGAAACAAAATGCATGTTTGGTCATCTAGAGGCTACACAGTGATAAAACTGAGAAGTGTAAAGGTGAGGGACACCTGGGGTATGGCTAATTCCAGCTTCAAGAAAAATAATTACAGACATTTTAAATAACTTATTTGATCAATAAATACTGGTGTATTTACCAAGCTTTCCTAATAGCTGATGCAGCCTTTATATATATATATACCTTGCCCTGTTGCCAAACAAGTTTGTCCTCTGGGTACCAGAAAAGCACAGTCCACAGAATCTTACTATAGACTGGAGCTATGCTACTTCCCTAAACCTATCAGAAAGTGCAGAGTATTACTTTTATTAGCAGTGAGTTAAATTAATGTGGATACTTGAGTACTGTAAGCAGAGATGTTATTACAGGGAGGAGAAGATGACATATGAACAAGTATAATCCCAACTCTAAGAAGAATCAGAGTAAAAATGGACTTTTTCTATTATCCATAGACATTCCTCTTAAGAATAAATAAGCTAAAATGTATCATCTGTCTTTTTATTTTATTAGGAATTGGTCATCACTGTCCCATCTGCTCCATAGCTCAATTCCAGAACATCTGAATGTAATATTAAATTAACCTAGTGTGGGATACTTATTCCTGTTTCTCTTTAAACAGCAGTATATTTTAGTTTTGGCTTGATCCAATCTAAGTTTTATGGAACAAGTATATTACTGAATACAGTTTTTAAGTTTCCTATAAATTTTCTATAAATTGAGCATGTGAATGCTCTCTACAGCAAGCTACTCTCCTGATATTAGGAACTTCATGGCAAAGCTGACTAAATGTCTGCTTAGCAGCACAGCATGGCATAAAGCCATATGTCTCTCCCACTTGGGTCATAGAGCCAAAACTGACCTTTTTACCCTGATACACAATTATTTTCTGAGCAGCAACTGGAAGGGGCTCATCAGAGTATGAGGAGGCCAGAATCCAACCACAGTAGCTGTGAGTCAACTACTATCACTGTGTCAATGAAATGTTGCCATGTGGCTGGGAAATAAACAGGGCAAATTAAACATGGATTTCACCATCTGAAGTTCATCTGACAACTGTATGAGGTCAGCAGCTCTACTGAAGTTGTAATACTAATGAAATGACTGCTCAGTACACTGGGAAACATGAGAATCAACCTTCAGGAATCAACATTTTGGTCTTTGGTTTAAGAAGCATAAGTTCACCATGTTGTAACAGCCATTATCAATCAAACTTAATAGAAGTAGCTATTACAGCTAAAAGATTCTTCAGGTCAGAGAAATGGGTCATTTTCAGTTACAGAGATCACTTGAATTTATTTCCACTAGGACTCATTTCAAAACTTCAATGATTTTTTTTTAATTCTATACCAGTATAGCAAACATCTTTTAACCTGACTGACTCTGGTTTAGTACAGGCATAAATAAAAACTCTCAGCCAGGTTTAGTCCTCAAATTTAACTATGCTAATCTAAACAGAAGATGTGCCAACATCTGGGAAGGACTCTATCATCTATAGTGTCACATTCTGCTCAGGGATATGCATCATCCCAATCTTATTTACTTCACTAGGAACTGACTAGTCTTAATCTGAGAAGGAAGACAAACCTTGGGTAAGATTTTCCCCCCTATCTAGCCAGTGTCCTTTCTAGCACTGTTGAAATAAGTAGGTCATGTGTACATTTATATAAGATCAGATATAATTAACAAGACAAATTATTTGTGTTTACAAGAAAGGATTTGCTAAATAAATATGGAAGAGTTTCTGAGTTACATCTAAGAGCAAATACACTGGAAAAAGCTTAGAATGTCCTTAAAAGAGAATGACTCTGAGAAGTCTGAATTCTGTGACCCATCACAAGACAACATAAATGGTCAGACAGATTTAAAAGAAGCCCTAGCATCTAGTTGGTATGATTTTATACAGCTTCTTGCAAAAGAGCAAAACACAGTTACCACGTCCTTCCCCTTCACTCAAAAATTCACCCCAACTAGTGTTAAGAAAGATAAAGGAAAAGCAGGACAAGTATTTAAAGAAATGTTAATACTTATGGTGTTGGATTCATAACTGAGTGAAACCATACATTTATGGTGACTTGCCAGGAGTTGCAAAATTGCACAGAACAGTAAATAGCTTTGCAGAATCTGAAACAACAGTAAAACCATTTTCTTGTGCTTCCTAGACACTGGTTTCAGCCAACAGTATGCCACACACAAGTTCTGCTGTTCACATGCTGTCAACAAAATAAATGGACAGTGATTGGATAGTGCCTTCTACAGAGCTGGACTATGCCAGGACGGCGCTGACCATAACATTTCATAACAGACAACTAACAAAAAAGGAGAGGGAAGAAATGGCAAATCATGTGCAACTGTACAA
Organism: Nestor notabilis; assembly: GCF_000696875.1. Taxonomy (NCBI): domain Eukaryota; kingdom Metazoa; phylum Chordata; class Aves; order Psittaciformes; family Psittacidae; genus Nestor; species Nestor notabilis. The sequence continues at coordinate 182,461 of NW_009932470.1, forward strand.
AATCTGGGTGGTTTTACTTGACAAACTCGAAAACCAGATAAACAAAAAATGCAGAAGGGAGACAAACAATTTTGGAGGAAGAAAAATGACAGCCCAATGTAAGCTGTAGGCATCTCAGGAGGCACTAGTCCATGGTTGGCTCTGAAGACTCAGGTTGGACTACTTGACCCTTGGTGGTTTTACTCCTCAGATTTATCTTTTCAATTTGCACTGTGTAAAGCACTTTTGAAAACATATGGTAAATGGAGATGTTCTTGAACACATCCAATATAATAAATGTTTTATGTTGCATAATAAATAACCAGATTCAATTAAGCTTGGCATAGGAGCCATATTTTGTGAGTATTGTTGGGAATTTTAACATCTAACATACTTTAAGAATAAAAAAATTGTTAGAAGCTTTACAACAGAACATGAAGCTAGGAAGCCTGAAGACTCTTTTCAGCCACAGGAAAAAAGAATCTGGATCTAATTATTGTAGCAGTCCTGAGAATGGGATTTTTGACCTCTTATTGGTGCAATCCAGGAATCACCAATTTGAATCTTTATCTTTACAGCTGTAGAAATTAGACACTACACAACAATTGGTTTGTATTAGATTTTGGTACAGTGTAACATAGGTGGTTAAATCCTACCTGCAATGGTCCATTTGTTATATTAAAGTATTTCAGCTTGCCAATATCTTGGAACAAAGTCGGGGGAACAAGCATTCGTACTTCTTTCTTCTCAGAAGGAAACAAAACTACAAAGAATCTAAATAAAAAAGGATCCTTGAAACTCAGCACAGAATAGAAATCTTCACAATTTGGGCAGGCTTTCTTAAAATGCTTTCTTTTCTACTCCATTGTCATAATAGTGTGTAGAGTATCCTTATTGCAGCTGTTTTGAAGGTCTGAAATTGATAGTCTCAAACTAGTGGTGGTGGGGTTTGCGGGTTCTTTTGATTGTTTTTTGTTGTTGGGGTTTTAGTTACTGGGAGTAAAAGTTCATGACAAGAGAAAGGAAGTTAAATGAACTTTCTTCTGTTTGGAATAATTCTACTAATGTGATCTGTGAAAAGGCAAGTAAGCATTTATCTCAGGGAGTAATGTTAAATTGACACAAAGATGGGGAACATTGTCAGATAACTTCACTGTTGTGTTGGACTGGGACTTGATTCACTTAGCACGTAAAGTCATTGCAAATATGACTAGATCAAGCTCCTACTTAGAGATTTATTAAAGAACTTTTGTATGATACACAGTCACTAACAAAAAACAACCAACAAGGAAGGGGTAACCATCTGAGGTCTGAAGGATCATTAAGAATATTGAATTAGGATGACTACAGCCTGAAAATATGGGAACACAACTATTTTTAAAGATATCCAAGCTTGAGTTAAGGACTGCAATAACAGACTCCATCATATGCTTATCTTGTTCCAGAATAAATCTGTTTGAAAAGTGTTTTATATTATAATTCATTTCCCTACTTTCCCCATTGAATTCTGCTTTGCTATGGCCTGCTGGAAGCAACATCTGGAGTTAGTAACAGTACAAAGATGAACCTTGCCTATAAATAAAGGCATTTAAAAGACTATCCTTGGAGATAGCACACTTATTTCCTACCCTGAATCTCTTGTGACAACTAGTTATTATATTTCCTACACCAGCTGTGGTACTTCAGTTGATACTGTGGTAACCATTGCTGTATGACCGCTTTTTTGTGCAGCTTAAGTATCTGCCGCTAAATACTCTGCTTGCAAAACAGGCTATGACTTGGGTTTCAGTCTTCCATCTCCCTAATATATTCTCAATCTGCACACTAACTAGAAATAGTTTTCTAATTCTTTACCATTTTAATAAAGCAGTCTATAAGTTTAAAAGGGAGAAAAGAGTCAGTTTCTGGATACTTCGAATTTTCCATTTAAGCCAGTGGAGTTTCTCCAGGTTTGCTGGAGCAGACTGTGGTCCTGTAAGAAGCATCTCTTGTGGTTCACCCAAGATGCTATTTGGGAAAATTAGGAATCTTGCAAATGCTATACTATTATTTTAAAGTAACTTCGTAGTTTGGTTTTGTATGATGCATGCAGGATGCGTTTGGAAGCTACAGCAACCAATTGTGGCCACGTTTTGGATGATAGTAGAGACTTCAATACTGGAAATTTGTCCAAGATACCCGATAGGCAGGGACTGAGATGAAACTTGCATTTCCACTCCTGTTTTCTGTGACTGCTACTGCCATTTTATTCTTTCATTCTCCTACCACCAAACTTATCTGGCTTGTTATCTTGTTATATTTTGTATCTGTATCATAAGATTCCCAGAGCTGGAACAACTTTCTTTGCAACTTCTCTGTACAGCATATTCATGGTGAGCTGTAAAAATTTGGCCAGAGTTTATCAGCAGATAATAATAATAAAACAAAAGTCCTCTACACAAAAAAGAGTCTTTAAAATCTTTTCAAAAGAGAAGTCAGTCCAGGTTGCTCAAAGCAAGAAAAACTATATTAAAGTAACTAAAACAAACTCTTGTCCATACTGCAATACCTCAAGTTTTTTCCAGTATCAAAGAAGAATGATTTCAGCCAGTAGTTTCTCAGACTTTTCCTCAGTTACAAATGCCTTCCTCAGCCATAAAATGACCAGAGGCTGCTCTTGAGCATAGGAAAGGCTTCAGACCCAAAAACCCTCCACAAAAACTGAAAGTTTTTAGAACCAGTTAACTGAGATTTTAACCAATTTAAACCAAGTACATCATCTTTACCAACACACCAGGATTCCATTCCAGTGCTCTTGACCCAGATTTTTTTGTTTCATTTGCTTTATGAGCAAAATTACTAACTTGTGTAGATGGAAAGTATGGTGCACTCTAGAGTTTATTTATGTAGACTACCATGTATAACAGAACATTAAAGGGCCTTGACACCATGTAGCATTCCCATTTGATTTAGAGAAATGAAAAGCAGCATCAAAAAAGAAAATACCAGGTTACATTATGTTTCATGTTGCCACATATCTTATATATTTCATAAAACCCTGTAATAACAGGAAAAAAAACAGGAATAGAAAAACATTACTGGCATTTACGATAACCTGTACCTTGAGTATTCACAGACCTGCTGAGGTTTTTTTTTAGTCTTATTCTCCCATGTAAATTTAGTCTGAAGCAAATAACAGACAACTGATGTTGCATTATAGAAAATCCCACATCAGCTACATTACAATATTTTAAAATAATGTTACAACCTCTCAACCATCATATGCTATCAGCATTGCACTAGATTAGTTTTCTGCATTTTTTTCATCTTCAAAAATCTGGACAGAAGATTAGTTTAGGTCATACCATCAACACAATGAGTTTGGTGATTTCTCAGGCTAAATTAAGGACATATATCTATCATGGGAGCCCAATTTCACCTTTGTTACAGAAGCTGAGTGCTTTGCACTTACACATGTATTTAAATTTAGCTTCGGTTGCATTTTTACAGCACTAGCTTGTGTAGTAGTGATAACATGGTTTGAGTTATGTGTTATGCATGTATATGGGGGTTTGTATGCAGGATAAAAATTTACAAGCCAGACTGTATCGCAGTAAAGCTACAGATATCCCAGCTAGCATCCTGTAAGTTCCGTTATTTCAGCATATGAATGCTTTTGCTGGCTATGCTGCATACAAAGTGACATGGTCAGTGTCACTGCCATGTGACAAGTCTCCGACTGTAGTTTCACACACCTCAAAACGTTTCTCCAGCAGAACTCCCTGGTTGTCGTGCAGGCTGACAGCAATCCCGGAGAGGGGCAAATTTGACCCTCTTGAAACAGAAACACTGAAAAATAGAAGAGACAAAAGGGCTGAGTGTCTAGACCAGTTTCCACGCTGGATAAAGGTAACTTTCAGTTTTAAGAGGAAAAGGAGCCTCACATAAGATTTAAAGACAGTTCAGTAGGGATCAGTTTCACAGGAAAAAAAAAAATTGCTGCATGAACATCCATTAATTCATTACAGTTGAAGTTATTGCACAGGATGCAGACCCAGAACCACACCAGCATGAGATCTGGAGTGGGACAAAATCTCCTTCCCTATTCTGGAACTGGAAGGACCGACAGTTAAACTAAAACAAAACAACTAGCTGATGTGTACATGAAAGCCATTTAAATAAGCTAGTACCAAACAATCCAAACAATTAGAGAGGCTTCACATCGTTGTGCTTTCGCATATATACCTACGCTATATATACATATGGAATTCTCAGTTCTTTCAAAAATTCCCATGTGCAGTGGTTTATGGAAACATAAATTGCATTGATTTACTTCGCAAGGCTATGCTGCATAGTGACAGGTTTCAGAGCTACAGGCTGAAGCCCAGCCCCAGATATTATTTAAAACAAAGCCACAAGATCTCCAAGCCTCAAACTGGGACATTTCACCAGAAAGGTGATGATTTAAATCCACTAAATTTCACACAGAGTAAATGAACTGCTGAAACTTGGTCTTTAACCAATGCTTGGAGCAGACATCAAATTGCAGGGTCTGAGATGAGAAAGGTTCATCCAGAGGACACTGCAACAGGTCTGAGCCCAAATAGGTATAAACAACCAAAGTGAGCTGTACAGCTGCGTCATTATTATACTCAGATGGCCAGAAACATACTTTATGTCTTGATGATGCTGTGTAGAAGGGGTGGGAAAACCAGTTCTCCATTATGTGGGGATTTTAAGGATGAGCACATCTTTAAAAAGTTTGAAGGGAAAAAAAAAAGAAAAATCAAATTAAGATCCTGCTGATAGTGAGTTTATGTTAATGTTTATGTTTCACTTGAATCAGAATCAGCAAGATTTATTTTTGTAACAGTTGGAGACTTTAAGACATTTTATATCTCTCTGGCTCAGTAATATCACATAAGCACCATGTGCAATGAACTCAATGGGCGTAGGAATCTGAAGGACTGGAGAAGATGCCTCTGCAATTTTACACTGTTGGAGTGCTGTGCGCTGGGAGTCAAGCAGTTGAACCCACTGGGAAGAGCACTGCAGAGTCAGGAAGTGAAGAGACATCATTCCCCACCTTTTGCTTTCATGCAAAGTATTTAAAAAAACCAAGCCAGCCTCCCAAGGAAAATCAGGTTCAAACCACATATCCTGGAGCTTGAACCTATGTCCTGAAGGTCTTCAACAGCCCTGCTAGCTTAGGAAATTTTTCCTGTGTCAGTGGGGAATTTCCAATCAATTTGCACAAGGGATACCAAGGATGCAGAAAAAAAACACATTTCAGTCCAAGACCCACTGTTGAAGTGACTCCTTGGATTCAAGGCCTTCTCAAACCTCAGGAACACTACAATCATAGAATCATAGAATGGTTTTGGTTGGAAAGGACCTTAAGATCATTTAGTTCCAACTCCTGCCAGGGGCAGGGATGCTCACACTAGATCATGTCACCCAAGGCTCTGTCCAACCTGGCCTTGAACACTGCCAGGGATGGAGAATTCACCACTTCTTTGGGCAGCCTGTTCCAGTGCTTCACCACCCTCACAGTAAAGAATTTCTTCCTTATATCTAACCTCAACTTCCCCTGTTTAAGTTTGAACCCATTACCCCTTATCCTATCTGTACAGTCCCTGATGAAGAGTAATAGTAATGGATAATAGCATTCAAATATAAGGAGACAATATTAACTGAAAAGTAGGTTAAATAACAGTATTTTTTGATTGCATGTATTATTCCAAACAAGCATAAAGATACTCATTTTACTAATGATCCATATATATGTACAAACTACACATTAGAGATTTCAGATGTCCATAATTTAAAACATAATGCTTGAAAAAATTGGTCATCACTGGCAGTTAATATGCACTCAAATAAGGTTTAAACCTGAAACCTGAAATAACATTCTTAATGGCTAATTTTAAATACTGGTGGGTTTGTGTTTGGTCTTTTTTTTTTTTTTTAAATTAGATGTTAAATTATGGGAGACACTATGTATTTATAAAGCAAATTGGTTGCGGAACATCACAATTTTCCTAAAATATTTTGTAGCATTCAATCACAGATCTTCATTTGCTGTAAGGAGAGGTTATTTTGCGAAACAACATTTGCCTACAAGTTACCAATATACATTTCAATAAAACTGCAAAAAACATGACCTGCCTCTAGGAATTTGCCTGCAAAGAGGACAATCCAAATCACTCCCACTTTCTTGGAAACTAGCTGGAGTTCTACTGTTCAGTTTGATAAGAACATAACAGGGCCCACACTCATATCAATATACTTGGTTCCCAAAACTTAGTTTTCACTAAATCCAATAAAAAACCACACATAACCCTGACATTATGATTCATAATCATTCCAGAGTAAAAGCATCAGATTTCACCAGATTATCTATAAATTTCATTATGATTCCGTACTAATTTGAGGTCAATTTTCACAAATTATGAATTTGTGAATCTAGTTAACTCCAAGAAATTGGTTTTACTACCACATATGGATTATTTCTTTGTATATGCCTTCAAGGTTTAATTTCTATTAATATCACTGCTTGCCTCTGCATTAGAGCTTCTGCTCTCTTCTTGCTGTAAAGGCAAGGAGTCTCAAGATACGGGGTTTTTTCCGATAGAAAAACATGGCATAAATATAGCATAATCAGGCCCTAGTTATTTTCAGGAAGTATCCAAAATGAGTGATTAGAAGCTTAGTGTGGTCTGCCAGGTTAGCGAGGTATTTTTATGCTTAAATAACGTTGGTGGATTTCCCTAAATACAAATTAATGAGACACTCTAAACAACAGTCAATGCAATACTCTTCTTTTGCTTAATTGCATATAATCTTAGCTTAGTTCAGTATAATACTAGCTGCAAATAATTAAATACAATGGTAAAGCAGTTCATCAAACTTAAGGTTGATCCATGCCAAGTATTTAGACTTCTTTCCCCTGAGGTTAGAAGTTTAAGATCAGTATAATACTGAATCATATCCCTACTTGTAGCCCCATTATCTTTCTCTTCTTTAGTTCCTAGACAAAAATTGATGAAAAAGCCTAACCTCTAGATTTTTATCAAGCAGTAAGAACAGATCCATCACTTGGTATAAATCCACGTTGTTTCACTTAAGTCAATGGAGTTGTATTAATTTACTTTAGCCAAGGTCTGGGCCATTGCTTTTATCTTTTCAAAGCTACAATGTCAGACAACAATCACTTGGGTTTTTTCTCCGAAACAGAATCAGCACATCAAATGCCTGTTTGATTTTGAAGAGCTCATGTTTTATTGGCATAATAATTTGATATTATTGAAAACACTGGTTGAATGTAAGCTTTTTTTTTTTCCCCTCCATTCTAATTCACCTGTGCTGCAGAAGTGCATAGTATGTACTTACAGATCTATAAATAATTAAAACCTAAGAGGGCTGTTGGGAAAATTGCCTCAACTGATCATCAGTCATATCTCACCTGTCTAGACATATTTGCATAGCAGTTATTCCCATCTTAAAAAGGGGCCATAAATTATATGAACCACAGGTGCCAACTGAGGATGGAATAGAGCTTCTTTCTTAACTCAGGCACATAAGTCCTAGCAAGAGCCACTAGCCTCAAATCATTTAAGTGCTTTCACAAACTTCTCACAACCTCTTGTCTCATCCCATCTAGAACACATTTCATTTCCACTTGACACAGATAGATACCCATCTTTCTTATCTACAAACATTGATTTCCACAAACATCTTTGGACTTAAGGCTTGAAGGAAGGCTTTAGGAAAGTAGGCACTACTTAGCAAACACCAAAAGACTGTCAAAATTCTGTCAAAATAAGTCCACCAGCCTTTGTATTTCAAGGATCCTTCTCCAGAGAAGCCATTTTACCCCTTTAACAGTGGGTACAGAGCAAACAAAGAGTAGCCTAAAAAATGAATACACAAAACACACCCAAACCCCCTTCCTCTCTCAGAGAGAAAACTTAATTTTACTGGCTATTTAAGAAATCCAAAAACATGCTTACAATTCCCAAAAGCAGGTCATCTAAAGCAACAGCTCAGCGTCTTAATGATCAAGCAAAATAGTTCTTGATATCATCTTCCTCCACTGCAGAACTCACTCCCATCGCTGCTACCAAAAGGAAAGTCACACTCCACATTACATGGTTTATACCCTCTCTCAGTTCACTGCAGCTGAAGCCAGCACCATCCTCCCACAACCAGGCTCCCTGGCAACAGTTTTGGTGGTAACTGACACCTGGAGTAGATGTTTAATTCAAGCAGAAGATTAACCTTTCCTTTGCCAGTGATTTAGCCCTGGTCTACATACATCTCATCACAGCCTTAAACACACACAGCTATTCCAATGAAAGCAGCCTGTTCCTCATTTGCAATTTCATAGAGTCCGAAAATAATGATGTGACAACAAACTCAACAAAATTTGCTCTAGGGCACAACAAGAAATAGACAAGATTTCCATATTTTTGGAGGACAATTTACTGTACTTGAAAGAGATAAATTCTTTCTGTTTACATTAACCGCCTCACTATTTGGTCCAATTATTCCTACTACTTCAGCAATCATGTTATGCTTGTTCAAGAAGAAAGAAATAACAACAGCTTATCTTGTTGAGAGCAAAGAACAAACAGTAAAAAATCAGTGGATGCACTTAAGCACTACAGTTGTTGCTATTGTGCTAAAGAGATGATTCATGTTCTCATAGCAACTAGGGTGAAAGAAAAATGCTCTTCTTCTGAAAAGCATTCTGTTGTAGTGGTTAAAGAACTCTTGAATAATCAAGCCAAATGGAGAGGGGAAAAAACACTTCCCTATAAAATTATGTGCACTAAACTCAAGGACATGTTGATCTTTACATTATATCGATCTTCATATGTATCTCAGTTAATAATGTCACTGCTTCATGGTATTAAGCAAAGACAAAAAAGAACAGCATCAAATATCAGACAGCACTTTAAATAAGGTGAATCTTCTAGCCAACAGCTGTGGCAACTGAATGTTTATTGAGGCCTGCTCAGGAGGAGCATGAAGGATCAGGAGGAATCTGTATCATACATTCAAACCCAAATGCTCTTCAGCCAGAGCCATTCACAAAAATGATTACTACCAGCTCTTTACAAGCTGCCCCATACATTTTGCATTCACATGGCTAATTCACCACAAACAGCAAGCACCAAATCTGTTCTGGCATTGCTGTCACGCCATGCTCATGTGTCACTTTGCTCTCACTGGATGCATATCACAGTCACAGCACATTGCAGGGAACTGGCAGGAGTGACAGAGAAGTTGGAGTGGACTGTGGTCACGTTAAGCTGACTTCATGGTTTCAGTGCACTGTGATCTTGTCCTCATCCATTGAAGTTTCCACTGTTATCACAGTCAAAATAGATCACAGTTTGCTAGCACATCACTGTCATGTTTTATTCATGCTGAATATGCTTTATTCCCCCCCTCTTCTCTGCATCCATTCATGGCAAAATGGCTTTCACAAAGCATTTGGTAAGTTGCTGCAGGCATGGAGGGCAAGTTTGTCCTTGACCTGTGTTTTAACACTCTTCTCTGCGGCAAGCTTTAGTTTCAAATAATGGCCAGGTTGTGGAATTAGGAATCAATATTCAGAAGCAGTGGCAAGAGAGAGCAGGTTTAATTTCCTGATACGTGTCAGCATGACAGCAAGTTAGACCTAGACCAGGTAGCATCAGTTACCAGCACTACCTTCTGGGGCTGCTCCTAGAATGAACTTCCTGAGAAGGGACAAATGCATTTGCAATCAGCTTCACTTGCCTAGCATTACTGCCCTTTCCTCTTTCACCTCCTCCTTCATCATTCTCCTGTCCTCCCCTCACTTCTTTTCCCTTCTTCAATTAAAGGAGCTTCGGTTGCCACTGATCCCCAGTGCCAGAGCTGTGTGTGACCAGCACTGTACAGGAATCCCTGTTTCTGGCAGGACCAGCTCACCCTAGCAGGCTGGAGGCTGTTTGGATAACAAAAAAGCCACTGTGGCTGGAGGAAAATTTATTAAGTCTCTTGAACTGAGAGCTGGGCAGAGAATTACTGCAAAAATTAGTAGAATCCCACCCAAATGAGGGGGATCCCAAAAATATGCTTTTCAATCTTACCAAGGTACGTTCCACATGATCCCCACACGGCAGTATTCAGCTCATAGCCAGCAGCTGGCTGCAAGATGGGCTGCAGCCTGTAATGCTTATTTCCTCTGCAAATTTGTGTTGCAATTCTGCAGCCGCAGAGAATTCTGTAAATGACCTTTAATTAATAGTTTCATCCATGTATTTGTCCTTTTAGTAATGAGTATTTTGAAGCTAAAGCCATGTTGGTAAATTCTCACGGAAGTTTTCTCAGGAGGTTTTGATAGCTTTAATACAGGAAAGCGGGGTGGTAGCAAGATACCTATCAAGAGATTATTATTGTAGAATCATAGAATGGTTTGGGTTGG
>NW_009932471.1:0-2843 GCF_000696875.1 Nestor notabilis
AATCCAGATGCCATTCTGCACCGGACAAGGCTTGGGGACTCTATTTGAAGCCCCTCTAGAATCCATCTATGCCCCCACCCTCCTTTCACCACGGGCAGACAGACCCCTTCGTTCCTGACATGGCATCCCTGCCAGACACCCCTGCCCATCGGGCACCAGCCAGCAGAGAGGGGTAGTGGTGGTGATGGAAATGCTGTGAGAATCCAGATGCCATTCTGCACCGGACAAGGCTTGGGGACTCTATTTGAAGCCCCTCTAGAATCCATCTATGCCCCCACCCTCCTTTCACCACGGGCAGACAGACCCCTTCGTTCCTGACATGGCATCCCTGCCAGACACCCCTGCCCATCGGGCACCAGCCAGCAGAGAGGGGTAGTGGTGGTGATGGAAATGCTGTGAGATGTCCATGGGGTCCAAAGCTCCCCCCAGACTGCAATTAACTTTGCTTACACATCATGCACCACACCACAGTTTGACACAATGCAATGCAACACGGCGCACCACGACCCAACCCAATACAATGCAACGCTATGCTCCATGGCGCAACTTGATGCAATCCAATGCAGGGCCACACAACCCGACCTAACCCACAACACCCCAATCCAATGCCTTCCCCCAAAATCTTCCCAAAGCCCCTCTTTCCCAAGCTGTTCACCCCCCTCCTACCCCTCCCAGAGGGACTGGCAGACTTCCTCTGCCCCCAAGGCTAGGAAGGGCTCTCATGGTGCAGTGTGAGGATGGACTCACTGGATCACCCCAGGTATCCAACCGGTGTGGATGCTCTCGCTGGTGTGCTGGGTGGTTGTGGGGTGCATGGGATGGATCTGAGCCAGGGACTGAAATTTGCCTGGGATTGTGCTGACAGGATCCTGCCCTGTCACCAGAGGGTCTGGAAGAGAGGACAGCTATGGGGTAGAGCTGCCATCAAGCTCCTGGCACTGGGGCCAGTCCCAGTGCCGCAAGCAGGGCACACAGGCAGAGATGGGGATGCAGGCAGCAATGACAGCAAGAAGCAATCCCCCCCTTGCTCCTCCCAAACCCCTCCTCAACCACCTCCTCTGCCTTTTCCAGGAGCTTCCTGATTCACCCAGGCACCCTCCACCACCTCCCCATAGGGGGCACGGCTCCAGCATGAACCGTGGGGTGCCTGAGCCTGTCCACCTCCTGCCGTGAGCCCCCAGCACTCACAGTGCCTGTGGGGATCTCCCTCCCCAGCCATGGAGAAGACCTACTCGTTGACAGCCCACTATGATGAGTTTCAGGAGGTGAAGTACATGAGCAAGTACCAGAGTGGCACCCTGCCCAATGGCTTCGCCCTCCAGCTCGACACCGGGACCAAGAAACGTCGTGGGGGGCTGCCACGCTGGAGCCGCCGGGAGGTCTGCCTGCTCTCGGGGCTGGTGTTTGCTGCGGGGCTTTGTGTCATCTTGACGTGCATGTTAGTCCTCAAGTACCTGGCAGCTGAAGGGGACAGCTACTGCCTGGAGGGGTGCCAGGAGAAGAAGGCCTTCCTACGGGCGTCTCGCTTCCTCAGTGCCAACATGGATGCCACCATCGACCCCTGCCAGGACTTTTATTCCTTTGCGTGTGGTGGCTGGCTCCGGCGACACGGCATCCCAGAGGACAAGCTGGTGTACGGCACCATCGGGGCCATAGCTGAGCAGAATGAAGCCAAGCTGCAGGCACTGCTGAGCCGCCCTGTGCGGCGCCGAGCCCCCGCCTCAGCAGAGAGGAAGGTCAAGGATTTTTTCCGCTCGTGCCTGGACCGAGCTGAGATCGACCGGCTGGGCCCACGGCCCATGCTGGAGGGCATTGGGGAGTGGGGCCGCTGGGGGACACGGCCCATGCTGGAGGTCATTGGGGAGTGTGGCGGCTGGGACGCCCCTCCGGGTCGCGGGGACATCAACGAGCTGCTCTACAAGACGCAGGGGGTCTACAGTGCCGCCGTGCTCTTCTCCCTCACTGTCAGCCTGGACGAGAGGAACACCTCCCGCTACATCATCCGGGTGAGGGCACCCTGCCTTTTGGGCTATCCCCACCTCAGACACCCCCCTGCACCCATGACACCACTCTGGTGCCACTGTCCTTGTTGCAGTGGCACCAGGTGGGTGCCCAGTGTGCAGGCTTAGCCGCAGCAGGCAGCTGGGCTGGGGACAGCCCCTGTCCATGGAGACCCCCCCATCTCCCCACTGTGGAACCCCTGTGTCAGGCTGCTTCGGGGTGAAAGTGGCACCTCCAGGACAGGGCTGGGGACATGGGCAGGGGGATGTACAGAGTGAGACAGTGTTGCCCAGTTGGATGCTGAGGACAGCCCAGAGGGCACCATGGCTGGCAGCCAAGCCCCTCACATTGCCACCAACTAGGACTCAGGGCAAACCCTGGGCAATGATGGGGATACCTGCCAGCCCCACAGCACTGGATCAGGGTGCCATGGCATTTTCCCATGGCTTTGTCAGTTTTCCCCACTCCTGCCAGCTGCTGTCCCTCACCCTGTGGTGTGATCAGGGCATGGGTGGGCTTTGTGTGGGTGGGCAAGCATCAAGCTGCTTCAGTGGGTGTGTGGTGGCAAGTACGGTGATGGGCATGGTGTGCCATAGTGGGGGCACAGCAATGGCACAGTGGTGGGCATGGAGGGAACATGGGGGTGGGCACAGCAGGGACATGGTGGGAACATGGCAAGGGGTGGCCATGATGATGACACGGTGGGGACGAGGTGTTTGGGATGGCAGAAGCACTGGGGGATTGGCAGTGGTCCCTATGAGATGGTGGGTTCCCTGTTCCCTGCTGGGGTGTGTGAGCAGGGCCGCGCTGCCGGGCCGCGCCTGTGTACACTAGAGGGAGTG
>NW_009932471.1:2873-6014 GCF_000696875.1 Nestor notabilis
GAAAGGGTGAGTGTGTGCGCGGGGTGTGACAGGGTGGGCAGGGGGAGATGGGTGTGAGCCAGGGCAGAGTGCCGGGGCTTGGCTGGGCAGCGTGTGAGGGTGTGATTGGGAGCGGGTGTGCGATGGATGTGACACGGGTGTGTGAGGAGGGTCCTTTCTCTGTGAGTGTGAGGGCTGTTTGTGCGGCAGTGCCTTTGTGGGGAGCCAGAGGGGAGGATTTGCGATGGGGACGGGGAAAGGAAACCGGAGAAAGGCTAGGAGATGCCTGTGGGCGTGTAGGGCAGTGCTACGGCTGGTGGGGTGGGACACGGGGGATGAGCCAGAAAGAAAAGGGGAGGGTGCATGTCTGTGTGTGTGTGTGTGTGTTCGTGGAGGGGGGGATGTTAAACTAGATGGTGCAAGTGTAGGGGCGTGAGCATGCACAGGTGTGTGTCACGAGGGCGAGTTACAGATACATGTGTGTGTACACATGTATGAGCATGTTCAGGTGTGCGTAAGTGTTAGAGGCTGTGCCTGCAGGGCAACAGTGTGTGTGTGTCTGTGTGTGGAAGAAGGACCATGGACCAGGGCCCTGCCTTCTGCCCAGCACTCCCAGCCCATTGCATGCTGCCCACTGCAGCTCCACCACCCTCTGGCGGGAGGGAAACTGATGTACAGGACCTGCCCATGCCCAGGGCTGACTCCTGGGGCACCAGGGGTCCTGGGGCACCAGGGGGACCCTGCAATATGGGGGAAGGTGAGGGGTGCCTTGCTCAGCACAGCCTGCCCCAGCTCACCCTCTCCCCTCTCAGATCGACCAGGATGGGCTGACTCTGCCTGAACGGACCCTCTACCTGGGGCAGGATGAGGAGAGTGAGAAGGTGAGGGGGAGCCATACCAATGCCCTGCGGACATGAGGAGAGAGACCAGCACCCTGCATTGGGTGGCAGACAAAGGGCACCCCACTTCTAGCAGTGCCAGGGGCTGGGGTGCCCACAGGGCAGTGCAGGGTGACACTCAGCATCCCTTCCCTTGGCACAGATCCTGGCTGCATACCGTGTGTTCATGGAGCGGTTGCTCACCCTCCTGGGGGCTGAGCACGTGGAGCAGAAGGCTCAGGAGATCCTGCAGCTGGAGCAGCACCTTGCCAATGTGAGGCGTATGCCTGTCCTGGGTTTTGGGGTGCCCCTGTCCAGACCTTGGGCAGCCAGTCACAGATTGTAGGGGATTTCTATACATGGCCCTAAGGAACCCCATCCCAATCCCGTTTGAAACCTCCATTCCCAGTCCTTGGGGATCTTCATGCCTGGCTCTTGGAGATCTCAGACCCTTAAGGACCCTGTGACAGACCCTCAGAGGCCCCAGCCCCAACATCTTAAGAACACCAAGTTCCAATCCTTCGGAAAACCACTCCAGCCCTTGGGCATCCCCATGTCCAGTCCTTGTGAATCCACTCCAGGCCCTTGAGGCCTCCATGCCCAACTCTTGGGATCCCAGTCTAGGTCCTGGGGGAAACCTGTGCCCAGTCTTCAGGTACCCCAGCTCCTTGGGGACCCTATGACCAGCCCCACTGTCAGCAGAAGGTTCCCAGGACAAGGAGCCAGGAGGGCTGTGGGTCAGTAGCCCCTCTTGTTCCAGAGCTGTGCCCCATCCCTGTACCACCCACAAGGCAGGCAGCAGGATGGTGACAGCCATGCCCACCCCATGCAGATCACAGTGTCTGAGTATGACGACGTACGGAGGGATGTCAGCAGCATGTACCACAAAGTGACCTTGGGTGAGCTGCAGCGCATCACCCCCACGGTGAGTACCCCTCATGCCCAGCTTGCCACCCTTATCCCCCATCTGCCCTGTGCCCCACAGTTGTCCCTGTCCCCCTGCTCCATGCCCTCGCTGCCCCTCAGGCCAAATAAGTCCACTTGAGGATGATGAATCTGCTCTGCACTTTTCTTGGTGGGAAGGGGCAGTGGGAGGCCGGCAAGCCTGGAGGGGGGTCTGTCCAGTGTGGTGCGGAGGGGGGGTCCTTGTGCCCCCTTGACAGTGCCCTGGCAGCTCAAGTGGAAGCGCTTGCTGGACCGCATCTTCCATGACAACTTCTCGGAGGAGGAGGAGGTGGTGTTGCTGGCCACTGACTACATGCACAAGGTGTCCAACCTCATCCGCGTGACGCCCAGCAGGTGAGGGGGGATGGCACCTCCTGTGCCCCAGCACCTTCCTCAGCCTGGCAGGGGGCTAGTGATGGGGGTGGGCACAGGGTGGCTGTGGCTGGTGTCATCGTCATCCCCCCCATCTTGGGGAGGCCAGGCTTGGCGGTGGGGACCCCAGAAAGCTCCTGGGAGAAGTCACGGTCCTGAGTACCCTGGTCATGCCCAGCCACCCACTGAGCACCGCCATGCTAGAGGTCACCTGACCCCCCACACAGCAGGGAGGAACATCATGCCAGCCTGTCCCTGTGCCCTCACAGGTCATGGCCACCCCCATGGCCTGCCTGGACCCTGGTGCTTGCTCCCCACCCTCCCTGTGTTCCTGGGGACATGACTGGTGTGGGGGTCCTGATCTTACCCCCCATCACCAGGATTCTTCACAACTACATGCTGTGGCGCATTGTGGTGGTGCTGAGTGAGCACCTCTCCACCCCCTTCCGCGATGCAATCCATGAGCTCTCCAAGGAGATGGAGGGCAATGAGAAGCAGCTTGAGCGGGGCAAGATCTGCCTGAGCCAGGCCAACAAGCACTTTGGCATGGCCCTGGGTGCCCTTTTTGTCGAGGAGCATTTCTCCTCTGCCAGCAAAGCCAAGGTAGGCGATACTGCCTGTGGGCACAAAGCCACCACATCCCTTCTGTCACCTTGCCAAGTCCTACCTACTGAGGGCTGTCTGGTGGGGTGATGGGTGGTGAGAACACTGTGCCAGCACCTGCGGTGGCCTGCCATAGGTGCAGCAGCTGGTGGAAGACATCAAATACATCCTGGACCAGCGCCTGGATGAACTGGATTGGATGGATGAGGAAACACGGAGAGCAGCCAGGGCCAAGGTAGCAGCCCCCAGAATGGACCCATGTCCTTGCCCCCACCATGGCCCAGGGGCACATGGGATGTGGGCTTTGACCCCCTCCACTCATTTTGCCCACAGCTCCGGTACATGATGGTGATGATTGGGTACA
>NW_009932471.1:6045-14502 GCF_000696875.1 Nestor notabilis
TGCGGAACCCAGAGGCCATCGACAAGGAATATGAGGCAAGGGGTGGATCAGGTCCACGTGGGGTCATGGGCATGTGGAGGGGGGAGATGGTCCCCACATCTGCCTCAGGGTCTGCAGAGACCAGGATGAGATGCTACCCCCAAACAAGCCATCTCCTGATATCCTATTTTGCCCACCACTCACATGGCTGCAGCCACACAGGCAGCACCATACTGTTCCTGGGGCCTGGGATGATGTCTCCTTCCCCACACTGCACTCTCCAGAGCTCAGCCCTATCTTCATCAAGGGCTGGGGATGCCAGCATGGCCCAGGGACCCCATGGAGTTGATGGAGATGCAGCTGACCATGTGGGCACACAGCATGACATCCAGCCTCATCCAGCCTATGGCCACAACCCTACGATCTCTGTCCCCAAAGCTCACAGGGGTGGGAGGACACCCTAGCCCTGCTCCCACACTCTCGGGGCTGGCATTCTTCCTGACATGGCTGTGCCCCCCAGTTTGACGTGGATGAGAAGACCTACTTCAAGAACATCCTCAACAGCATCGCCTTCGGCATCAGGCTTTCAGTGAAGAAGATCCGGCAGGAAGTGGACAAGTCTGTGTGGGTATCCCCTTGCCCTGGGGCGACATGGGAGCACAGCATGGCTGGTCCCCATGCCTAGTTACACCCCACAGGGTGTAGGCAGGAAGGGCACAAGGCAAGCTGGGAGTGCCCCCCTGTCCCTGAGGAGTTCAAGGGGGTGGCATTTCCATGGTCCACCAGGGCCCTTGCAGCCTGGCACCGTCTCTCTTTGCAGGTGGCTGCTGCCTCCCCAGGCGCTGAACGCGTACTACCTGCCCAACAAGAACCAGATGGGTGAGACATTGCCCAGCCCCCCGGGATCAGCCCCCCAGGATGGGGAGTGTGGGGAAGCCTGTGGTGGTGGGCATGGTGCAGGGGCCCCTGGTGCTGGGTGATGCTGTGGGTGGGTACAGGACAGGGTGCCCCCAACTGCAATGCTTTCTTGTGTCCCCAGTGTTCCCTGCTGGCATACTGCAGCCCACCCTCTACGACCCCGAGTTCCCGCAGTGAGTGTGGGGATGGGAAATGGCTGAGGGTGCCAGGGCAGGGGATGGGGTCACCGCCATCCCTGCCAGCACTGTGCCTTCACTCTCTCACCTCTGCTTCCTTCCCAACAGGTCGCTGAACTATGGTGGGATTGGCACCATCATCGGGCACGAGCTGACCCACGGCTACGATGACTGGGGTGAATGACCCCTCACCTCATGCCATGCGGGATGTGGGTGGGCAGGATGCCTGGGTCCCTTGGGGTTACCGGTGGTGGCGATTGCCTCGGCAGGGGGACAGTATGACCGGCACGGGAATCTGGTGCACTGGTGGACAGAGCAGTCGTACAGCAAGTTCCTGAAGAAGGCGCAGTGTATTGTAAACCTCTATGACAACTTCACTGTCTACAACCAGCGGGTGAGACACCCCTCGCCCACTGGGCAATGCCCTGGCACACACTGCCGCATGGCGGGTCCTTGCTGCTCCACTGCTGGGGCTGGATGCCTGCAGGAGAGCACGGCTTTACCCTGCCCAGCCCTGAGACCCAGCAACTCATCACACCTCAGCTGGGAAATTCCTCTGGACACTGGGTGGGAGCAATCGAGGCACAGCCTCAGTGCCAGGGTGGGGACAAGGGGATGCCTGGCTAGGGGGGGCATCTCTGCTTACCCCATTGTCTCTCCTCTCTCGGCAGGTGAACGGCAAACACACACTGGGGGAGAACATCGCTGACATGGGGGGGCTCAAACTTGCCTACTACGTAAGTGTCCCCTCACAGGGTGTCACGGCTCTGGCAGGGCCACAGAGTGTCTGCTGATGGCATTACCACTGGATTGTCATGAGACCACCCCCAGCCCCACCTTACCCCTGCAGCAGGGAGTGGGCATGATCTGGCTTGCTGGTTGCTGGGAGGTTTGGGTGGCGGTGATTCAGGGCAGGTTTGGGGGGTTGCCCAGGTCATGCTAAGGGCACCCTCTGTTCTCCAGGCCTACCAGAAGTGGGTGCGGGAGCATGGCCCTGAGCACCCTCTGCACCACCTGAAATACACACACGACCAGCTCTTCTTCATTGCCTTTGCCCAGGTGAGCCTCTGCCCTTCCCACATGTGGCATGTACTGGGGGAGTTGAGGCGTGTCACCCTGTGTGGGGACAGGGTGAGAGCCCTGAGGGGCCTCGTTCCCATGGTCAGGAGTCAGGCTCAGCTGCATCATCAGGTCCTGGGCTCAGGGTATAGGGCTCAGCCCTGCAAGGAGCACCTTGCACTGCTCCACTACTCCTGTGGACCCTACAATAATAAATACATGCCCCCTCATCACGTCCAGAGACCCCACAGTAACAATTGCACATGACCTCAAGCTTCTAGGAGACCCTACAGCCAGGCAGCTCACAATCCCAGGGGACCCTACAGTAACAAACATGCCTCCATGCTCTCCCAACCCATCTATACCACATACACAGGCTCCCAGAAGACCCTACAACAACAAGCACAGCCAGGGCATTGCTGTCCTAGTACCCCAGCAACCAGAAGGGCAACTGTGGCCTGGTGGGCGCTGGGACCCAGGGTGCCCCATCTGGCTCTCCCATGGGAACCTTTCTTCCTGCAGAACTGGTGCATCAAGCGGCGATCCCAGTCCATCTACCTGCAGGTGCTGACAGACAAGCACGCCCCGGAGCACTACAGGTACTGGTTGGCCCCAAAATGGCGGGGGGGAGGATAATGGTGGGTTGCAACCTGCCGCATAGCTGGTGATGCTGTGCAAACTGGAGTGGGCACCCTTTGGGGTGCTGGCATCAGCAGGCTTTGGGTGGGCATACTTAGGCATGGGGATGGGTGCTGCTGCACTGAGCAGGTGCCTGACGGGGGCCCATGGCGGTGGCGGGGGGCACAGTGTGCCCAGCTTTGACTTGCTCCCTCTCCTGGCAGGGTCCTGGGCAGCGTCTCTCAGTTTGAGGAGTTTGGACGGGTTTTCCACTGTCCCAAAAACTCACCCATGAACCCGACGCACAAGTGCTCAGTGTGGTGAGGCCAATCCCCCCTCGCAGGCTGGCATCCCCCATTCCCATCCCTGCCACCCTGTGCCTGCTCCACACCTCTGCCCACCTCCTCCTCTTCCTCTCCAGGCAAAGGGGGCACCCCCGGGTGACACAGAGGATCACCCCCTCCCAAAGATAGGCACCTGCCAGGGGTGTAGGGGCAGTGGGGAGACACTTGGGGTGAGCATAAGCTCCTGGGCAGAGGCAGCTGCCCCCTGCCCATCCCCTTCCTATCGCCCTGCCCTGTACACTGTGGGGGTCCTGAGTCCCCATGGAAGAACGAGGGCATGCCCAGACTCCCGTGTACCCCTTCTTTTGTCCACCTGTTCCAAATCCTTTACCCAGCCCTACTACATCCAGCCCAGCACCAGTTGAGACAGAGTGAACCAGCCACATCGTGGGGCTACCCCACTTCAAAAGCTTCCCCCTGCTCAGTGCCCTCCTGGGCATCCCCCATGCCAGCCCCATCCTGTTCCCACATCAGCCCTGCTGGTGGGTGGGCAGAGCTTGTGGCCGGGTGATGCCAGCCTGCCCCGGAGCGCGGGGACATGGATGCCCGCTGTATTTTCCGCTGCTGTTTCTGATCAATAAAGCACTGGATATGCCAGGTGGGTGCAAGAAGCCGTGGCGAGGGGACAGGCAGTAGCGGGCAGCACCCCCAGCTCTGCCTGCACAGCATGGGGACCCACACAGCACTAAGACTATGGTACACCACACCACACCTGTCTCAGTAGCATCACATTCCATGTTTATTAAACACCAAGCACCCTGTGCAGGTGGTGTAGGGCCCCCCCATGCCTGGATACGGTGCCTCATGACTGCCCTGCCCAGATCAGGGATGCTACAAAAAGCCACCATCCTCCTGTGGGTGCCGCAGCAGTGGGGACGGGGCAATGCAGGGCTGTGGGGTCAGTGGAAGAGGAACAGGAAGAGGGTGGGGATGAGCAGGGCCAGGAGGGTGGTGCAGGCTGCAGTGGCAGAGTTCCGCTGGTGGCAGTCGACATAGGGCTCGAGGCAGGCAGCGTAAGCCATGGCATGGGCCACGTAGGTCTGCTCCTGCACCCCATGGAAGAGGTGGGCCATGGGGCCCTTGGCCAGAATGGCCACATCCTCACCACCATGGGACTCTGACTTGAGGGGCACAGCTGCCTGCTGCACGTAGTCGAATTCATCTGGGGAAGGGAGAGAAGGAAGTGAGGGGAGTAGCAGCGGCCCACAGCCCCATCCTACCACCTGACCATGGTCCCTGTGCTCTCACTGGCTGTGGATTCATTCACGTTGGGCCGAACAGCACCCAGGTAGCCTGGCCCATTCCCATAGAGGATGGACGTGTAGCTCTTATTGTCAGCAGCTTTGTCTGGAGCCAGACCTGGGGAGAGGGCAATAGTGGGTAATCTGCCAAGAAACCTCCATATCAGCCCTTCAGCTGCAGCCAGGATGTTGCAGAGCCGGCAGCACCTGTGCGCAACGCTTGGCAGCTGGGCAGAGCCCTACCTAAGATGGAGGAGCCACGCAGGGTGTAGCCACCAAAGCTGAAGACGTGTGAATGGTCAGCAGTGACCACGGTGAGGGTGTCCTCCTCGTCTGTCAGGATGCCCGCCCGGTCAATGGCCTGATCAAATGCAATCCCATCTGTCAGTGCCTTCTGGGCTGCACCTTCGTGGTGGCCATGGTCGATCCTGCCACCTGCAAATGGCATCCAAGGTGGGCTGGGTACTGATGGCAGCACCCCCAACTCATAACTCTATCCCAGGACAATGGGACCCCCTGCTCTTGCTGACCCCAAGGGCACCAGCCCCAACTTACCTTCCACAAACAGGAAGAAGCCTTTGGGGTTTCTGCTCAGGATGGTGATGGCTGCCTCTGTCATCTCAGTGAGTGACGGGTCCAGGGTGGTGTTACGCACCAGGTCATACTTCATATCCATGGGTTCAAAGAGACCTGGGAGGGGACACACTGGGGATGGTCTCAATGCCTGCATGCATCCTGGCAGCTATAAAATCCCGGCACATGGGATATTTGTTACCCATCAAATAAGTCACGTTGGGGTCAGCAGCAGCAGCCAGCATCTCTGTCCTGTTCCAGACATAGCGGGCACCCTGTGGACAAATCCCACAGGGGGTTAAGTAAGTGGGTGCTGGACCCCATGCCTGGGGATGCTGGGCAGAGGACTGTCCCTGCTGCATCACACACCGGCCGTGCCTCCCGCCACATGTTGATGAGGTTTTTTCCATCTTCCCGTATCCCATTCTCTGTTTCATAGGTGGGATATTCAGGGTCTGGCGTCCCTGCGGGGGTCATGTATATCCGACCACCCCCCATGATCACCTGGAGGGCATGAGTTGGGTGCAGTGTTAGTGGGGGTGCCCAGGAGGGATCTGTCCCTGCTCCTTCCCTCCCATGCACAGGCACTCACATTGATGTCGACATTGTGGACCAGCTGCCAGGCGATGTCCTTGCAGCCCTGGAGACGGGCCTCCTCGGGTATGCTGACATCCGCGTACCAGTTGCGGTCCACCACATGGGCATAGGCCCCCGACGGTGATGCGTGCTGTACCCGTGATGTTGTCACTATGCCCACTGCCTTCCCTGTGGCCCACACACACCAGGCCCCAGAAAGGTTGACATGGTATCCCCCACCACCAAGCCCTGGGATGCTCATGGTATGGCAGCCCCTGGTGTGACACCCCTCGTCCCCATGGGGTCCTTCCTAGCGCTGCACCCCCTGTTACCGGCTTTGCGTGCTCGCTCCAGCACTGAGACCACCTCATTGCCTGCTGTGGTGTTGCACTGAGAGAGGCGAGCGGCTGCACTCACTCCTGCTGTGTGGTAGTTGCCCTTCACGCCGCAGAGGTAGGCTGTGGATGTGGATGCGCTGTCAGGGACAATCCGGTCCACACTGTATGTCTGACAAGGACACATGCCAGGCTCAGGGCAGGGGGGCAGTTGGCAGGAGCACCCAGTGGGCTGCCCTGCTCCCAGCACCCCACGCCACACTCCTTCGCTTGCTTACCCAAGGACAAGTGCAGGATGAGCAGGGACCCCATGCACCCCGTATGTGCATCTGTGCCAGCAGACCCATTGACATCACCCTGGCCCCATGCCCAGTGTGATGGAAGTTTACCTTGGAGAGAGCCACATAGGGGAAAGAATCCAGGGCGAGGGGGGTCTCAGGGCCCAACTTCCCCTGCTGCTGCCCGTTTAGAATGCGGGTGGCCGTGATGGAGGGGACCCCGAATCCTGGGTGAGAAGAGATGGTCCCAGTCACCCTCTGGACCAGGTTCCCTCCCCACATCCCGCTCCACGGGACACTGTCCATGCCAGCTTCTCTGCTGCGTGTGCCAATGGGACTCACCATCCCCGAGGAAGATGATGAGGTTTTTGGCTTCGGTTACTCTGGGCTGCAGCTTGAAGGAGGCCTCAATGGCTGAAGCTGCCTGCCTGTTCCAGAAGGCTGGATCCTCCTCCTCCACTGGGACGGGGCAGTACCTGTCAGTCCCAGCTCACCAGCACCTGCATCCCTGGGGCTCATGCATCCCTGGGGTACCCATATCCCTCCAGTACTTGTTCCCTGGGCATCCCCATGCTGAGGACTCCTCTAGCATGGACTGAGTAGCTCAGGGTGCTGTTTGGTGAGAGAAGACCATGTGGGCTTGCACCCACTGCCTGACCCAGGGGTCCTGGGACAGGGAAGGAGAAAGGCAGAGAAAACAGACACAGTGGGGAGTTATCTGGCAGGTGGGATGGGGCCAAATCCATGGCAAGAGGGGAATGCTACGGCCACTTCCCCCAGACCCTCCCAGCCTAGAAACAAGCGGAAACCTGACCCCACAGGGAAAAACTGGTCCAAGTACCCCAGAAAAGCACAGGTAAAGCCATTAACCCTTGCAGAGCTGGAAAGCACCTGCTTCCCTCCCCAAACCCTCCCTGTGGCCAGCCAGGCTGGTGCCCTGACCAATGCCCTGCTACAGTCAGCCAGGCACCCATCCCCATCCTTGTCCCCACCTGGGATGACAGCAGTGCTGAGCTCTGCCTGGAGGCCCAGGCAGAGGATGAGAAGTGCTGGGAGCTTCATGGTGAGATCCAGCAGCACCACTGGTAGTGTCTGCATTTCTAGCAGATCTGGGGAGGGACTTTGAACCGGTATCAGCCCTTGCAGGGTGTGTAGAGGCATTTGGTATGTCCCTGATAGCCCAGTGTCCTGCCAGGCAGCCAGCACAAAGGCCATGGGCTGGGCTGCTGGTGCCTCCATGGTGCAGCTGGTGGATGGATGGACTTGGGGCACAAACAGATGCAGGGGGCAAGAGGATGGGCAGTGCCTGGCAGGCATCACTACCTGCCCAGCCTACAGGGCTGTGGTGCCAAGCAGGTGGATGCCTTGGCTCAGGGTGTTACAGACAGCGCTGAGCATTGGACCTGGGGTGACAGGGGTATCGGGAGCACCTAGGGTCACTCCTGTAACAAGCATAACACTTACTTGTGCAATAAATCCACAGATGTGGACTAAAACCCTGCTCCTTGCTCAGTCCTTGCAGGAAAGTACCAACCTTTGTGTACTGTGCCCCAGCCTGCCAAAACTGGGGGGGAACATGGCCTCCTCTCACCCTCATTTCACCACTTCCTTCACCACAATGCTTTCAGTGCTGGTCCCAGGGGAGGAACTAGGAGCCATCACCACCTGGGGATGGGGCAATGCCTGAGGAGGTGACCGCTCCTGCAAATCCTTGCACTGCAATTGGAGTCAAACAACCGTGTTTTATTGCATTCCTTGATCCTGGCCATGGCTGGGACCCAGCTGCCAAGACCCTTGATGGGGTGGCATCCAGGTTGAAGTGGGGCTTGGCGGGGGGCTCTCACTCTCAGCTCCCCACCATGCAGGCAGCCACGCACAGGGCCAGGAGGGCGAGCAGGGGCTGTGGAGAGCACAGGGTGCCATGGGATGCCCTGCGGGCCGCCCTGCACCCAGGTTCGGCAGCGTAGGGCTCGAGGCAGGCAGCATAGGCCATGGCATGGGCAATATAGTGCTGCTCCTGCACCCCGTGGAAGAGGTGGGCCATGGGGCCCTTGGCCAGCACCACCACATCCTCCCCACTGTGGGTCTCCGCCTCCAGGGGCACAGCTGCCTGCTGTCTGTAGTCCTTGTCCTCTGCAGGAGAAATGGGGCTGGGGGCAGCAGGCTCTCCTACCCATCTCAGGGATGGGTAACAGATCCCATTATCCAAGCATTGGGCAATTCCTGCCCAAGTGACTCCTGAACCACACAGTACACCGGGACCCCATGCAGCTCCAGTGGCCATGCCTGTAGGATGCTGCCACCAGCCACCTTCTGCCCCCATCCCATCCCATCCTATCCCATCCCATCCCATCCTCAGC
>NW_009932471.1:14533-15206 GCF_000696875.1 Nestor notabilis
CCAGCAGCCCCCTCCCTGCAGCATGGAGGCTGGGGGCTGGGCGGCCCCCATTGCGGATGCTGTAGCCAGGACCATTGCCATAGAGGATGCTGGTGTAGGCTTGCTTGTCCTTGGCTTTCTTGGGGGCCAGTCCTGGCACAGGGAAAGACACTGTCACCCCCTGTCCCAGCCAGGTATCTCTCCCCAGCTCCCCACCTCATCTGGCTCAGCCCCTGGTGGGAGTAAAAGAGGGAGATAGGAGCAGGGATGTTCACCGCCCCTCCCTGAGACCCACCAAAGATAGAGGTGCCACGCAGTGTGTTGCCCCCAAAGGTGAAGACATGGGAGTGATCAGCTGTCACCACAGTCAAAGTGTCAGAGGGGGAGGTGAGCTCGCCTGCCCGTGCCACCGCCCGGTCCAGCATGACAGCTTCCATCAGTGCCTGCTTGGCCCGGCCACTATGATGGCCGTGGTCAATCCTGCCACCTGCACAGGGAACATGGCCATGACCCTCTTCCTGGTCCCCTGGGATGCCCACCCACTCCAAAGACCCGCATCCCATCCCAGCTGCAGCCATGCTGCCCAGCTGGGGCTACTCATCTTCCACAAAGAGGAAGAAGCCTTTGGGGTTCCTGCGCAGGATGCGAATGGCCTTCTCTGTCATGTCCACAATGGAGGGGTCCGTGGAGGGGT
>NW_009932471.1:15237-24291 GCF_000696875.1 Nestor notabilis
TGTCCTTGGGCGCAAAGAGGCCTGGGGAAGCAGGGTGTGGGGGACATCCATGATAGGGCTGCTTTGTGCTCCCACCAGCATCCCCAGAGCAAGGAGGAGAAGAGGTTGCTGGCAGTGCAGGCAGTGATGCTCTTACCCATCAGGTGGCTTACAGAGTCATCCTCTACTGCATCCATGCCCTTCTTGTCCCAGACGTAGTGGGCGCCCTGCCAGTGAGAACAGAGCTGGTGCCAACAGCATGTGCCCCATGCCTGGCATCATGTCCCATCTGCCTGGCTGTGGTACCTGCTTGGCACTCAGCCACTTGGCAATCAAGTCGAGGCCATCCTTCCTGGTGCCATTCTGAGCTGGGTCCTCTGGGTACTCGGGATCTGCAGTCCGCTTGGGGGTCATGTACATCCGCCCGCCGCCCAGGATCACCTGCTGGGGAGCTCAGCAGACCTTCTCAATGTTCCCCATGCCCCCTCCCTCCCATGTCCACTCCCCAACTCACGTTGATATCTGTGTTGTGCACCAGCTGGTAGGCGATGTCCTTGCAGCCATCCCGCAATGCCTCCTTGGGCATGTTGGCATCGGCGTACCAGCTCCGGCTGGCCGAGTGGGCATAAGCTGCTCCTGGGGATGCATGCTGCACCCGTGTGGTTGTCACAATGCCCACCGACTTGCCTACAGAGTGGGCAAGGGTTTACAAAGGAGCCTGTCCAGCCCTGGGATGGCCATGCCATGGCAGGCTCTCCTTGTTGTGTTGCCTGCTGCTCCTACCTTCCAGCCTGGCCCGGTGCAGGATGGAGTCCACTTCGTTGCCAAAGGTAGTGCGGCATTTGCCGTAGACAGCTGCCCCACTCAACCCCAGCATCTTGGCATTGGCCTTCACCCCACAGAGGTAGGCTGTGCCTGTGCCAGCGCTATCGGGCACCTGCCGGTCGATGGTGTAGGTCTGGAAGCAAGTGGGGGACAGTGGGGTTTTGGACAGGGGCAACAGGGCAGCCCCCCAGTGCTGCCCCACTCACCTTGGCCAGGGCCAGGTAGGGCAAGGTCTCCATGGCCAAGATGTTCTCCTCGCCTGAGCCACCAGACAGCTGCCCCTTGTAGATCCGAGCCGCCGACATGGTGGACAGTCCCATGCCTGCAGGAACCGCAGTGTGGGGTGGCAAAGGGCTGGGGCCTGGGACAGTCCTGGCCTCCCCAGGCATTGCCCTGCACTGGCTGGGGAGGAGAGGACTTGCACCAGCCCCGCCTTCTCACCAGCCATGTCCCCTGCCTGGCTGGAATGCAGGGGACTCACCATCGCCCATGAAGAGGATGATGTTTTTGGCCCGCTGTGCCACTGGCTGCAATGCCAGGGCTGACTTCAGCCTCCTCCTGGCACTCTCATTCCAGTAGCCTGGAGTCTTCTCGGCATCTGGAGGCAGGAGCAAAGCTGGGGATGTGCAGAGGCATTCGGCAGCCTGAGGATCCCCAGGGGCATGCCCCCCTGGGACCAGGGTGAGCATCTCCACCGAAGGTGAATTCAGCTGCTCTGAGCTCCCTCCATGGAAGCATCAGAGGGACCAGGAGCCTTTCGGGGATCAGCCTGGTCTTTGGCAAGCTCAGCATTGCCCAGAGCTCATTTGCAGAGGGGGAAACTGAGGCAGAGTTTAGCAGGGAAGTTCCTTGTGCCTCTCAGCAGAAGGGCTAGTTGAGGTATCAGCCCCCTGCAGCGAGTGTGCAATGTCTGAGCAACTGCAGTTGGTTATGGCTATCGAGCTGCTTGATCCCAAGCCTGTCAGGGGCAAGGGGCAGCGGGGCTGGTGGAACAGGGTCAGGGCCTGCTTCGGTGGGGACTGAGACAAGCCCATTCAAAGGTTGGGGTCTCAAACCACCCTGAAGTGCCCTGGAGGGTCTGCAGCTGCTGGTATCCCATAAGGAGGTAACAGGGTCCCCAAAGAAGTGATATCAGCCCCAGTGCCTCCCACCAAGGGCTCCTACCCCCTTTTCCCATGTCCCATGTCACCTGAAGTTGCAGCAGCGAGCTGGACAAGGAGGCAGAGGAGAAGGCAGCTTCCAGGGAAGAGCAGCCACCCCATGCTGCCCACCCTAGCTCTCTCCTGGAATGCTGCCTGTGTTCAGGGCAGGGGGGACACAGCCTTTTATGGCCCTCCCCTGTCCGGCCGGTGGGCCCCTCTGCAGGTGAGACGATGGGCTGATAACATTCAGGGACTATCTCCCAGCCCTGCCCAGGGCCCTCCCAGTGTCCCCGGCCCCCTGGGGCCATCCCTGCCCCCCACCAGCAAGGGAGGACCTCCAGCTCCTCCCTGGGGACCAGAGCACCCAGCAGCCCACAGCTCCCATGGGCTCCCATGGGGCGGCTGCCTGCAGGACCCCAGGGAGTGCCAGAGAGGCACAGGACAAGCGGCACAGGACAAAGTGCTGTTTTTTGCAGGCAGGCTGAGCTAGGCCAGGCTGGATTGGCCTTGTTTCCAAGGAGGGGGACATCTTGCCTTTGGTGTCAGTGTCCTCAGGTCCCAGGGGATACAGTCCCACACTGCCTGTCATGCTCTGGGACTGCCAGTGCCCAATACATGCGGGTAGCCCGTGACAGCTCATCTGCACAGCGAGGTAACCTGCTGTGGGTAGCGAACGGCCCCATGTCACCAGCACCCAGTAAGGAGCAGAAGACACAGGGAGGAACAGGCTGCTCCCCGCAGCTTCCACCTCGGAAGGTGACATCCATGTGTGGTTGCGCCAGGCCATCTGGAAGGATGCCACCAGTAGTACAAGCCTTGGGGACCACAGGTGACCCTGATGGTTTCACAGTTTGCCAGCTCCTGGGGAGTGTTGTATCCAGCCCTGAACCATCCTAGCGCCCGATTCCCCATCCTGAGCTGGGCAGCCTGGGTTTGGCCAGCTCCTGGCTCCCGCAAAGGGCAGATGTGTCCATGCCAGGGCCACATGTGTCACCACTCATGAGGCAGAGTGAAGCAGGTCTCCCTCTCTGCCTGGCACAATGAATCCACTCCTTCACTCCAGACATCATCCCTCCACCAGCCGCTGCTCGTGGCTGCCCAACCCTGCAGGGGTGATGAAGTGGAGGCTGCTGGAGCAACTTACACTTCCGGGGACATCCTGCACAGTGTGGGTGGGGGACATGGGGATGGGGAGCCAGCAGAGGTGCCTGGAGATTTCAGAGGTGCTGGTTGGTCCACAAGGGGCTGGATGCTCTCTTGAGCAGCAGGGAGAAGCAAGAACATGGTGTTGCAGGGACCCTGAGGAGGGGTTAGACTGAAGGCCAGGGTGTGAGGGGCTCAAGCAGAAACCCAGTGACTCCTGGTGAAGGCTCAGACTGAGGCGATTAGCTGCCAGACCAGAAGCCTGAAGCACACATGTCAATCAGGTGAGGTGTCGAGGCCACTTGAATTTCAGAGTCAGGGAAACAGCAGGCAGGGGAAGGCATGGGGCTGCCTGAGAGATGAGTTATTGCTGGGATTCATGGCTGGGGGAACATGGAGGAGACAAAATAAAACCTGCGCAAGCCCCCCATGCAGCTGCTGACCCAGCTTTTATTTCATGATACACAACCCTGTAAGAAACCCTCCTGCATGGCCCCATGGCTGCTTCCCACTGTATCCCACCTGGTTGGAGGTGGAGCAAGCCCCTCTCCTCTCTTGGGGACACACATCCCCACTTGGCCCTCACCACGGGCACCCAAGATAGATGGGGATGGACACTGCTGCCTTAAAAAACAAAATCAAGCACCAAGCTAAAATACCCAAGAGCAGAAACACCCTCGCCTGGGGCAGCTCAAGCCCTGAGCCCTGCTCCTGGCCAGTTAAAATACAAACCAGAAATAAAATGGCATCGTTTTTAAAACAGAACCCCAAACTCCTCACGGGTCCTCTGTGTCCCCAGCGGGTGCCAGTGTGGGGCCTGGGAGGTGAGGAAGCATTGGCAGTGGGAAACACACACAGCCCAGGGTGCTCACTTCTCCGAGCTCTGTCTCTTGAGCAGGGCACTGTACTTGAGCGGGACGCCGTCCGATCTCAGGACCACCTCCACCAGCGTGAAAATGGTGATCACCTTCAGCAAAGTACAGAAAGACAGAGAGAAGAGGGGTTTTTGGCATCATATCAGGATTTACTTAGAGCTGTGCTGGCTTTTGCTGATTCAGCTGCAGCATGCATCAGGAACCAGGGAATGGGGCAGGACAGCTTCAGATAGCTCTGCTCAGGTCCAGGGTGCACCTGGGGCTGGACACAGCATCTTCAAGGGCAACACCACTTGGCTGCAAAGCCAATCAGGGAACCTGAACCCATCTAGATGGGCCTCCCAAAAAAACTTCAATTATTCTAGCCTGATAAGGCCCCACTCTTACTCTCCACAGTCTGGAAGGAGCATTGATGATTGAGCCCTTGTGTTTGCATCCCAACCTCCCCTAAAGCCTGTCCCTGTCTCCCTTCTCCAGCCAGAGAACACACATCATCCCTTAATGGAGCACCTTCATGCACATTCCCGTGTAACCTTCTCTAGGAGGCCCTCCCTTGGTGGGGGTTAAACTAAATGATCTCCAGAGGTCCCGTCCAACCCTAACGATTCTGTTATTCTGTGAACTTGGCCAAGCACCAACAGTGCTGTGGCATGAAGGGTTTCCCACACACGCTGAGCATTTTCTCAGCATTCCACAAGGGAACAACCGCCCTGTGCTCCCACAGTGAGAAGGGAAGGAAGAATGACGGATGAGAGAGACTTAAGAGAATAAGATCCCAGAAAATCAATCCCTCCTGTTCAGGAATGTGCTGCTGCCTGTTGCCATCTCCCCGCTCCCTGACTCCATGCAGATTAAGCAGCATAAAGCATTGATCATATCTATCCACAATGAACAGTTAATGGCTGGCTGGGACACTGGGAACGGGCTGCCCTGGGGCCATGGACAGGCATTTGGGGACTTCACTTGCTGGAGCCTGTCCCCAAGCCCTGCACTGAAGCAGGGCTGAATGGGGCCATCTGCTAGGGGCTGGCCCAAAGGAGAAATGGGCACAGAGCCAGTGGTGTAACCTTGTCAAACCCTTCCCAGCCCATCCAGTGCAGCCGCTCCAGATTAATCATTCAGAGCAGGGAAATCTCATTGAGACTTAAACGTATCAGTGGCCAGCGAGAAGCCAGCTACAGAGAAATTCTTCTGCAGACGGCTGCCCAGATAGCTGCTGGCTACCTAGCACCCTGCTTGCCTCAGCTGGCAGCAACGTAGGAGGTGGAGGCCATGGGGCAGCCCCCCACATCTGCGGGAGTCAAATAGGCATTATCAGGGCTCTCCCTTGCAATCCTGCCTCATCCCTTCCATGAACTGCTGGGGAACAGCATTATTTCACACCAAACCCTGCAAGTCTTAGATCCACTTCATACTCAAGCCGTAAGTAATGCACACTGAAGTCCTGATCATCTCCTGGAGCTTGGGGAGAGACGGAGGCAACACCTCCCCTCCATGGCAGGGCCAGCCAGTCCAGACCCCTGCACAGCTTCCCATAAACAGCTTTCCCAAATATTCCCACTGCCTGGCCACACTGAGCCAAGTGAGGAAGCAAAGGCCAAGTGTCAGAGTTGGGGGGGGAGCAGGGAGTGCTCAATGCGGGGTGTCCCAGTGACACCTCCTATGGTTCAGCCCAGCTCCAGGGGATCCCGCTCATCCCAGGGTTGGAGATTTATCAACTTGGGGATCTGCTGGCTCAGAGGACAGCACAGAGCCTGCTCCCAGGGGAGGGCTCCAGTATTTTCTTAGGAGGTGTGGAGGGTTCATGGAGGAGTTGCCTCTACTGCTGAGTGTTTTCTTAACCAGAATGGGCCCAGCTCATGCTGGGGCATCATTTTTCATGTGGGTCCCTGCTAGGGTGTAAGTGATACCCACTTCTGTAGGAAAGGAGGAACCAAAGCCACTTCGGGCTGCATCCAGGGGGATTCTCTGAGCCAAACTGAGAAAGGAAAGCTCAGCTTCAAAGGGAGGGAGGCCTGCAGAAATGCCTGCAGCAGCCAGGGAGTACTGCCAGCTCTGAACGGACATCTGGGAAGGAAAGGACTCCCAGGACATGCATCATATAGCTGGGAGAGTCAGCCTGGCCCTGTATTGGGAATCCTTTTCATCCAGCCCTAGGTGAACAAGGATGAGTTGTGCTGGGCTTGGCTGGAAATGGGGTTCACGTGCAGAGCCCCTGGGGCAGTGCAGGGAGAGGCTGGAATACAGCACTCCTGTCCCCGCCTAGGCAGCAGGCAGGGATCACAGCAGTCAACACAGCTGTGATTTTACAGTGATGCCAGACAAAAGTTGGCAAAGAAGCACTACTTAATCAAGCCAGACAAATGTGATTGCTCCTTTTGATTGAGTTACCAAGTTAATAGGTGACAGGGACACTAGAGAGATTTCTAGATGCTGTTAAACCATTTGACACTGCATCTCAGGAAGTCTGACTTAAAAAAATTCATCCTAATTGGGTCTCAACCCTGTCACAGGGATGTAAACCCAAAGGAAGGGTTGTGGCAGTGAGAGGGCAAGGAATACCAGGATGGGGGGAAGGCTCTAGACAGATACTGCCTTAGGCGTGATCTTACTTAACATCTTAATTGATGATCTGGAATAAGGAAGTAAACAGCCTGTTAATTCAGTTCCTGAAGAAAACTGAATTGGAAGACAGGGCACACAGCAGGCAGGGCAGAGTCTAAAGGCCATGGAGGGGTCAGATGAGGGGGCAAAGATGGGATGGAGGGGTTGGATGGCAGAGGCTGAGGCTGAGGTCAGGCCCTCTGGGGAGGGCAGAGAGACAGCAGGACCTGACAGCCTGGGAGGCTATCCTACCTCCTGGATCTGTCCCTGCAGACAATACAGACAGGATCCTCATGCTGCATGCAGCATGAGAATCCTGTCTGTATGCCAGCCCCATGGTGTTGTGAGCTCATCCCCTGCTCAGTGGTCTTACCTGGGGCACAGATTCCTGCTCTGGCTTCTCTGGCTCCCACAAGAGTGTCAGCTCTGGCTTCCTCCCCACCTTCCGGAAGTGGAAGCCCAGCAAGGGCAGCGCCTGCAGCCAGGGAAGAGTGTTGGGAACAGCCTGTGGCCCTGACAACATCCCGCTGCTCAGCTCTGCCCCTCCACTTTGCCTGTGGATGGGGACAATGCTGCTTTTGCCCAGCACGCTGCCTCTGCAGCTCTTTAACAACTGAGATGCAGCAGCCCATGAGCCTGAGCCCAGCACGTAAATCAGGGGGCTGCTGTGATACACAAACAGCCCATATATCATGCTGTATGTCCTGTTTAAAGATGTCATTGCCAGCCATATAACCAGGTTATTAAGAGAAGATGCTGTCACTAAGCACAGGTGCTGGCCTACAGTGGTGCTGTCACAGCCCCAGATGCACCATCTGATAAAATGAAATGAAAACCAGCCTCACTCCCTTCCCTCGCTTCAGCTCCATGTTGATCCCTGTCCCCCTGAATCTGTTTTTATTCCCTTTTACCTACACTAGATCACTCCCAGCACATAGCAGGGAGAAGCTGGTCCTCAGAAACTGAGCTGCTCCAGACACCTCCAGCCCCTCATGCCTACCCAAGGGCAGAGGGATGGAAGGTAGATCCCATGAAGGCTCCCTCCCCTCCAGCTAGCCCAGCTCGGGTCCAGTTCTGCTGGCACAGAAGGGCACCAGGTCAACCACTGCCTCCAATGATACCAGGCTGCTGCAGCCCTCTGGTGAGGCAGCATTGGCACTATCTCACACTAGTGAGGTACTTACATTGCAGTAGATGCGCTTCTGGACTCCAAACTTCAGCACCAGGACATCAAAGGCCTCGTTCAGAACACCCATCACCATGGCTTCTGACTCCAGAGGACCACACTCCTGTCAAAAGACAGGGCTGTCACTACACTGTTCGTCTTCCCCAAGGCCAGCTAGGCAGCCCCACAGCCCTCTGCCTGGTGGCATCTAGGCTGAGCCTTCATTGGGAAATCCAGAGATGCCTTGGGGTAAGATAACTTGGCTCTTACCCTAACGAAGATGCTGAAGAAGAGGTCAGCACTGAGCTCCTGCACCCTCTTGGAAGCCATCTTCCGGTCATTGCTGTGATCTGCTTGTCTCTGGATTGCCTCCTTCTCCATCTTGATGGGGGAGCTGGAACCTGGGAAGGGAACAAGTGACAACGATGTGCCCATGCTCCCTCCTGATCTAGAGCCATGCCATGGCACCCTGGACCCAGATGCTAAGCTCATCTCTGTCCTCCTGTTATTTGATAGCACCCACATGTGAGGCAGCTGCCCCAGAAGATGCAGCCTCCAAGCAGCCGGCACCCATGTCAGGCAAGGCAGGAACTGGGAGTCCTTCCTGTGCTGGGCACAGCCACCTCCTCCCCTCACAGCACCCAGAGCTGCACCGCAGGCAGCCAGTGGCACTCACCAAGTGAAGCGGAGAGGAGACGGTGCACAATGATGTCTGCGTAGCGGCGGATGGGTGAGGTGAAGTGAGTGTAGAAGGGCACGTTCAGGGCATAGTGGCGAAAGAGGGTCTCGTCCTCCAGGACACCAGTGCAGAAGTAGAGAGCCATCTGAAAGCGGTGAGAAATGAGGGAAGGGTGTGAGCAAGGATGGTGGCAGGATCCTTACAAGAGGCTGGAGGGGTCCACGTCTGTGAGACAATTCCAGCAGCTAATGGTCCTTCACCTGCTGCTAAGTTTGGGCTGCACAGGGACAAGATGGGTGCTGCAGGAACTGAGCACAGAGCAAAGGGGGCAAAGCCACTGCAGGGAATTGCTGGCTGCCAGCTGACCCTGCCTGGCCCCAAGGATTGCATCAACTTTCACATCACACATGGGTTTAAGCAGTCTCCTGCTTTTGCTCATGACCTGGTGCTCAATTGCCAACCTCCATCTTCCAGGGGAGAGCCCAGTCTGTCCTGTGCCCACTGTGGATGCCCTCCCAACAAGGGGTCTTGTAGAGCAGCTCCTGTGCCAGGCTCTGGTTCTGTGTCCGACTGCAGGCTCCACACCCCTACTGTGCCTGCTTGGAGAGCGCTGGGGGCTGGGATGAGTGGTTTCTTCATTCA
>NW_009932471.1:24421-35895 GCF_000696875.1 Nestor notabilis
CAGTCGCGCCCCCTGGCTCCCCACCAGCCTCTTCAGCGGGAGCCTCTCCTAGCTGCACCACTCCCGTTATCCCACGTTACAGCTTTTATTTTTACATCTGTGAAACACCAGCCTGCAGGGCTGGGAAAACAACAGGGGCTGAGTCCAGGTGGGGAGGGGAGGCTGTGCGGGTCAGGGGGGTTGTGGTGGGGTCACAGCACAGTGGCGATTGAATGAACCCATTTAAAAATAAGAGCAAGTGATTTAAAAAAACAGGAGTAGCCACGTTATCCCACGTTACAGCTTTTATTTTTACATCTGTGAAACACCAGCCTGCAGGGCTGGGAAAACAACAGGGGCTGAGTCCAGGTGGGGAGGGGAGGCTGTGCGGGTCAGGGGGGTTGTGGTGGGGTCACAGCACAGTGGCGATTGAATGAACCCATTTAAAAATAAGAGCAAGTGATTTAAAAAAACAGGAGTAGCCAGCTCTGATTACAGAGCTGTCCTGGGATCCACAGTTTGAGCAGCTGTATCCTCTGCTCTCCAGCCCAGCGGCACAGCCAGCTCCTGCTGAGCAGCAATGCACCGATCTGGGCAAGTAAATAGAGCAGGTTAAAAAAAGCAGCATCAGTCCCAGCCTTATTATGAGACCCAAGAGCTCGGATAGGAGCTGTGGTGGCTGCCAATTTCCACAACCCAGAATTAAATTGTTTCTGATAGACTCCATGAAGTACGGTCTCCACTCAATTAGCTCGGTTCCCACCGAACAAGGCTCTGCGCGGTCGGGCAGGGAGACACGCCAAGCGCTGGAGGCTGCTGTGGGAGAAGATGAGCGCCCTTGTGCAGGCAGACAGCATGAAATTACAGAGGCTTTATAGGCACTTACGCTCCTGGACAGAATGGAGGAAGGTCCCTGCAATACTAAGGAGGTAGGGAACAGACCACAGATCAGTGTCCTTGCTATAAGAAACCCATCCCTTGCTGGGATGGGTTCATCTGTTCCCTAAGGGCAGCCCCTGCTTTGCTTCAAATTAGAAAAGATACTGAAGGTCCCGTGCTGCTTGCTTGCTGTTGTCTGGGGAACTTCTCCCTGATGGATGTGCTGGCCAAACCTAACCACTACTAAGTCCAGCACTATTTCAGACACCCTTTTGGCCACTCATGACCCCCACTGAGGTTGGCATCAGCTTGGGTACCATTGCAAAAATGAAATTCCTGTGGGCTGTGGTAAGGTTACACACTGCAGGGAGCCCAGCCTGACACGTAACTGGTACCCATCCTCGCCACCATGACAGCATTACCCAGTGATATCAGCCTGGCATAAAGCAGATGTTTGCTGATTAACAGCTTTGACTCACAAGTGGTCTCCAATCCCCAGGGTTTGCCACAATCCCTGGAGATCTGCGAGGAGCCTGGAAATAAATCAGCCCCAGCCAACCAGGGGCGGCTCTGCTCTCATGAACAGATTGAATCCCCGAGTGACTGAGCCCCTGAAATATGGTATGTCGCTGCTCCTTCATCTGTTACAGGGCTCCTGGCATGGCAATCCAGGTGCTCCCCAAGCCACATGCCTTACCAGTTGCTTCCCATCCCGTCCTCCAAGATGCTGATGTCTTGACCACCAGCATGCAACAAAGATGGAAGATGCAGGCTTGGCACAACCAAGGGTTAAACCTGTCGGCAGCTTATTTTGGCTGATTTAACTGCAGCCTTGTCCCTGAGACATCAGCTTTATTACTGGGAGCTGTGTGCAAGGATACGGATGACTCCTCAGTGCCCTGACCAGACGGTCTCGCGATGCCATCTGTCAGTTCAATGGCCCAGCCCCTGACACCGGCATGGGCCCCTGCGTAGCTGTGTTCCACAGCTGCCAACACTCAGATTGTTCTGTGCCCCATGAGGGACCACGACACCCAGAGTCAATTCTTCTGCCTGCTCTAATACTGGTGGCAGACAGCAACAAATCTTCCTCCTAGGGAAAGCTCCTTCCACCTGGTAGCTGTCTTTTCCAACGGGCACTGACACGGCTTGAAACTACCCATTCTCTACATTTAGCAGTAGAACAATGGTGGGAACCTGAACTGCTCAGGATTTGGGGGAGCTATGAATTTACCCACAGCTAGTGTGGTCAGGGACTAGAGACTGCAGAGAGTAACACTGATGTCTCTTGCCCCCACAGTGTTGTGGTCCTTCCTCATAGACTGGAGGTCATAGGGATCCACTGCTGTGAGCACATCTTGGGGGCAGATTGGACAGTGGCCCTAAAGACAGGAGCGGAGCGTCTGCTCACCTGACCGATGCCTTTGGGCAAGTCTGAAACTCCATTTACTAACTAAACAACAGTACAGCAAATAGTCAACTGCATAAGCTTGTCCCAGGATCAAGACAGATTGCTGCTGCTTCTGGCTCATGCACCACTTCCAATAATGAGAGCACTCCATCATGCACAACACTACCATCCTGCCAGGGAATGCCAGCAGACGGGAACACCAGCACATGGGAACACTGGTCACTGTCCAGAAACAGGGTGTCCTGCAGGGCTGATGGGCTCAGCTGTAAACTGAGTTTTGCCTATTCTGGGAGTGTGCCAGGCAGCAGGTTTGCCAGGCATGAATGGACTGCACAGCACACCTGAACACATGGGCACCTTGGTCTTCTGATGATGAAATGAGTCTAATTCCTGCCAAAATCATGTCTCATGGAATATCTCTTTTAAGAAGTTCCTCTTTCTTCTTCCACAAACTCTCTGACTGGTATCTCACAATATTTCATCACCAAAACCTTGATATGTCTTTCAAGTACAGACCTAACACGTATTCACAGGGCTAAATCTTAACAAGAGTCACTGGGAGGTATCTCAAAGCACACGTACCACCTCTCCAACCACAGCCTCAGGAGACCACAGAGGCAAAGCCTCAGCAAGTCAGTAGGTCCCAAAAAGTTCATCTCCTTGGTGCCACTACAAACTAAGTTGCCTTCTTGCTCGTCCATCCTGGCCAGCAGCCAGGCTTGCTCCATGTGCTGCTGCAAGTAAAGCCCAGGCTTGTGCCACAGTCAGCAGGACCAGACAGGGACCCCAAGGAATTCATGTCACCACTGTACCTTCCATCAGAAAAGGAAGATGTGACAGAAGGGACCAGGACAAGTGAAAGCAGGACATGGGATCTGGGACAACACAGCCAGCTCCAGAGGAAATTCCCTGCACTTTACAAAACAGCACCCCTGAGCTGGACACATACACAAGGGGATGGTTTACTAAATGGCTTCAGTCCCCAGTCCAACTTGCAAGCAAGCATTAACTCACTGAAATACAGCAGGACTTCAGGCAACTGCTAATGAGCAAATGGAGCAAATAAGCTAATTAGAAGAGCGACAGTCAAATGAGTTAAGTTGGGAAGATGATTCATTCCTACAGCGATAAGCAGGCCACAACAGAGAGACCGTTTCAGGAACGTGCCTCCTCTCCCCATGGGGTAGGACTTGCCTCAGAAGAGGCTGTGCTATGCACAGCTGCAAACATAGAAAAGCAGATGCCTCACAAGAACTTTTTTTGATGGTGATAAGCATCTGAATAAGTGTCCTGAGCTGCAGATCCACCAAACTTGACAATCAGTGAGTGTAAGCAGCACAAGCCTCCATTGCAGAGACCTGCACAGGAGGTCTCTTGGTCTGAATGGAGACCAAAGGGTTTGCAGAGCTTTCCAGAGCTTTTCCTGCTTGTAAGAGCATGTGTCTGGGTACGAGACTGCTTGTGGCCAGTCCCACACGCCTACATCATCCTCACTCCTGATTCCTTCTTTGGACTAGTTGGGATATCATGATGTGAAGAAATGGCACAAACATGAACCATGGAGTCTGCCACAAGCTCTTCACAGAGCACTCTGGGTCCTCTGTGAGTCTGCCAACATTCTGCACGCAGCTTCAAGGGTGAAACATCTCAGCCAGTAATAACAGGGACACTACGAGGAGTGAGAAAACACTCAGCCTGACCCCACCATCCAGTGAAGCTGGATGGGGCTGGAGGCACTGAGGGAAGCTGCTGGCAGCCCCGCAGCACCACGTTCAGTGTCCTTCTACATTAACAACCAGCTACTGGAATGCAGAAAGGGCGAGGGTTGAAGATGGAGCCACAGTAGGCTGCTACAGCCAGACACATCTGACAGCATAATGCTGTTCTCACCTGCATGGGCCTGGAGAACATGTTAGTCAGCACTTCTTTCCTGGCTTCAGAATATTTGTCAGCACCAAATGTTTCATTTAAGCTTTTCTGGAGGAGAAAAGAGAGAGAGCATTCAGTGCTGATGAGTTCTGGTGGTAGGGAGACCCAGGCAGACGTTACTGGGGCAAACTGCAGCTTCTCAAAGCCAAATTCTTCTTTTCTCTGCAAATCCCCTCTTAAGTCAAAAGTGTGCATCAAACTGGGCTTTGCTCTGGTCCCAGCAGCTCTGATAGGACTGCACATACAGCCCTTCTGAGCACTGACCCACCTCCCGGCATCAGTGGCAGGGAGTACCCAGGGCACAGGGACTGCAGGCTCAAACCCCAGATGTGCAGCATGTGAGAGCACCCAGAACCCCTCTCCTGACCTGTGCCTGGCTCCCCCCCAGCTACTGAGAACTTCATGGCACAACTAATGGGAGTCTGGGGAGACATGGATACAGGAGGTCACTGCCTGGGGCTAGCAGTGACGAAGGGCTGGAGGGGTCAAAGTGCAGGAGAAGAGCTGAGTGTGCAGCTCAATGTCTGCTGACACAGCCTCAGCACAGCCAGCAAGTGGGGAAAGCAGTCCCAGCTGATGTAGGGGCATGTGGGAGGCCAGCAGGGATGGGATTAACAGAGGATTATCCACAGTCCAGTTGCAGCAAGTAAAGAAAATCCTGGAACCTGCACTGTGTTGTTCAGCTGGAGTTCAGCCTCGGGACATGCTCAGCAGAGGCTCAGTCAGACACCTCCCGCTCTGGCTGCGTCTGACCGTTCCCATCACCCCTCTGCAGTCCATCCCAGCCACCCTGCTCCCCACCCTACCCTCCCTGAGACCTTCAGCAGCCCAGACAGAAACACCTTTTTTGCACAGCTACTTTTCCTGTGGTACAGAGCAAATGCCCTGTCCAGGACCTGCTGAGGGAAGGCAGAGAAAAGAAATCTGGGTGTCCCAGGGAGCGCTCCTACATTGAAATGTCCTTCCCATTGCAGAGGGCAGCACTGGAGTCATTTGCAACCTTGCAAGTGGGAGGGCCACCTTGCACAAAGGGAAGTTGCAAGGCCACCCTTGCCCAACACTGGTGGGGTCAAAAGCAAGTGAGGGAGGTGTTTTGTGGTGGCATGGGATAATTCTCAGCTCTGCTTGGGAAGAATGGGACAGGGAATAAACCACACACTGCTGCAAACATGCCATCACGTAGCTGCCCACCCTTCACCCCCATGTTCCTGCTCCCCGCCAGGCCAGTGCACTCACATGCAGGGTCCCTGCACTGCTGAAGTCGATGTTGAGGCCAACTTGGTTGCAAAACTCCATGAGGTCTTTCAGCAGCTTGCTTTGAGGTGGGGGATGGCGGCGAAGCAGGGCCTGATTGGGGAAGGAGCGGTAGATCTGGTGGGCCACGGCCATATTTGCAAGCAGCATGAACTCTTCCACCAGCCTGTGGCACAAGAAAAACAACCCCAGACCACAGTTAGAGAGGGGACCTGCTAAGCCAAGTCAGTCCATAGTGATGGGAACTAGTACGACATAGGGGGAACAGAGGACCAGCTTGTAGTTGCTGTTATAAGCACAGATTAGATGTGAGACTTCAGCAAATCTCCCCGCCAATTCTCACTTTATATCTGAGGTTTCCCCATGGGCTCAGAGCAAGCTGTCCTGCTGGCACAAGACAAGCAGAAGTCCGTGATAAACTGACAGCTTAAATTAGGATAAAATAATCTCCCTTTAGGTTATTTTATCTCCTGAAATGTTTGACAAGCAAAACAAACGCTGTGTGAGAGATAGCACGGAAAACAAACACACATCGCTGTCTTCATGGGCCAGAGAAAACAGCGTCTCGGTCGCTCCCCCATCCCAAACTCAACATGTGTGGTCAGGCCCAGCCATTGAGCTCTGCCTCATGCCCGGCTTCCACCCAGAGCAAGACGTAAGTGCAGACCCCGGCCAGGGCAAGCCACAAGTGCAGCTTATTGCAGGGCTGCATCCAGCATCCAGGTGGTGCAAAGACTCTAGGGGCTCCTCCATGCAACCTGCAGACTGCTGGGGGTATCGCAGGCTGGGGTGAGCCCCTCACTTGCCACCTCTGAATGTACATGCATTGAATGAAAATCTCCAGGACCACATGCTGCAAAGAAAAGCAATCCTAGTGCTAGAGATCATCTTTGGAGTATTTATGGGTTGTGCTACCAGCTGTAGCACTGTGCCACATGAGACTTGTTTAACTGGGCTTAGATAAGCAGAGATGTGCTTATCTGGGTTTCCTGCTATTTGCTGCATGTATTCCCAGAGCTCCTAACTGGTGCTAATTGCCAAAAAAAGATAATAGATTTACAGAAGTAACCTCATCCTGTGAGCAGTTCCCAAGGGAGCTGTCACTGATTACTGTGGCTCAGCCCCATTGTTCCCACAGGCAAAGCAGTGCTTTTGTAGGGCTGGCTGGGTGGTCCTGCAGCTCCTGGCCCTGGCAATCAACGGCAGCACTTGCCAGGTGAGATGTGCAGGGTGCCGTGCTCCTGTGGTTACTTGCTACAGCGGTGATACATTTCCAGCCTGAGAGTACTTGCCAAGAACTGGAAAGAGAAAGGAAGTAAAGACAAGCCCAGAGGAGGAATAAGCACCTGACAGTTATAATGAGCAGTGTGAATGTTCATCTTTAATGCGAAGGTGCTCCCTTAATAAGAGCCTTGTGGGTTCTCCCAGGGCGTGTTGTGCCAGAGGTCAATACCGGACCCTGACAGGAGGGCAGGAGGGACACCCTTGCACAGGGCCAGTGCAGGGAGCAGTGGGGAGCAGCACAGCCTAAGTGGGAACAGGCTACCCATCCATCTTGTCCTCTAAAACGCCTGCCGATGATTAGATGCTACAAGAAGGCCAAGGGCTGGGTAAGGGGCTGGGACCCGTGGGAGCCGGCTCCGTGCACACCCGTGGGGGGCGACTTCCAAGAGGGTTGAGCCAAGCTCTTGCTGCTCCTGTGC
Source organism: Nestor notabilis (assembly GCF_000696875.1). NCBI lineage: Eukaryota > Metazoa > Chordata > Aves > Psittaciformes > Psittacidae > Nestor > Nestor notabilis. The sequence goes on from NW_009932471.1 coordinate 31,577, forward strand.
AGCTAAGCCAGCAGATGGCAACAGCGGTCCCTCTACGGTCACCAGCACTGGGGGGCTGCAGGACAGCAAGCCCCAAGGGTGCCGGGCACCGAGCTGTGCAGCACCCAGGGGCGGGAGGCAGGGCAGCGAGTAGCACCCAGCGGGTTATGTATGGCACGGCCATGCCCGTCTCCAGACAGCAAATGGGCAACTGTGGCCCGAGGACATGTATGAGGCTCTGCCAGGCCATGCTCATGTCTGGGAAGCCCCTTCTGCCGAAGTCAGCTCGTAGCAAGGCACAGCAAACAGCATGGGCTGTGAAAGGCAGCGCCTCTCCTTCTACGGCTTTGGTGCAGAGGAAAAGGGAGACATTTCTAGTGCTAGCCCAGCAACACAGATGTACACGTGAGCAAAGCCTGGCCACGGAATCCCTGTGCCTCCCTTAAAATGTGGCCTCTACGGAGAAAGGAGCAAACCCATTTTTAAAGACAAAGCAAAACCACCTATGAACAGTGTCTCCTCTCTGTCACAGGCAAAAAGTCTAGAGAGGAAGACTAAGTGAATACTTAAGCAACCCCTGCCATTCTTGCTCCCGTTGAGCACTAGGGTGTGAAGCCTTTACGTCTTACATCCATCAACACTTTGGGACAGATGCAATTCCCACCTGGACATTAAGTTATTTTGTTCTATCATTTTAGGACTTGGGCTTTTATATTTTCATAGAGATATGCTTGTTCTGATGTTACTGAAATGAAGGTAATACCTAAGCACTCTCCTGCCAACAAATGCTCTTACACCCAAACGAAAACTAACAGCACACACTTCCTGCTTTGCTCTGCAAGAACCCATAGTCTCTCCCTTCAACATGTGGAGTGCCAGCCCCCAGACAGCATCAAAGACAGACCCCATCAAGAAGCGGGACCTGGCACATGGTTGAATGGAATGCATGGGCAGGAAACTCTTACCAGGAAGCACCCATAACAGGGTGTGCAGGATGTGACCATATATTCAGAATTGAAAAGCTACTTGTCTTGCTCACTCACCTAAAGGCAGGAGCAGGCTTTGTGAGATGAAGCTGCAGTTTGGGCTTTCAAGGAGCAGATAGATAATATGGATGAGATCAGACACTGCCCTGTATCCAGGGGGAAGAGAAGCCCCAGGACCCAATGGGCTGGTTTGTATCTCAGGTTAACAAACCGCAGCGCCCTGGGAAGGCTGCAATGCCCTATGGGTTGATGCCAAAACACCCTGCATGGATGGAGGGTCCTTCGCAGCTCTGGATCACCTGGGGGTCATAGAACTGCTCCCCACATGCACCCCTCTGCAGCATCCCTGCAAGGGATGGTCAATGTGGGGCTCATCCATGTTAACTCCTAGACACATTTAGTTTCGAACATCAGGATTTAGTCCCCGGGGACAGTAAAGCAGCTTCCAGAGAGGAGAGGTCACAGCAGGGCTAATCAGGAGCATGTGAGAGCCTGCCAGGGTCAGAGGGAATGGGCTAGGGGCAGTGAAGGAGCTGGCACTTGTGCCCGGAGTTAAGCCAGGTCACCTCTTCCAGCAGAGCAACAGAATCTATGGCTCAGGACACCAGAAGGGAGCCAAGATCTGCCAGAAACAGCTGCTTAACATGGTGGTCTCACTGCACCTAAAAGGAAAACTATATTCCCAAGAGGGGTTTACACTGAGACTGGATGGGATGTTGGAGACTGAGGAGGATGAGCCATGTCGTGTGGTGTCCCTGCTCATGGCAGGGGGGTTAGAACTAGATGATCTTAAGGTCCTTTCGAACCCTAACTATTCTATGATTCTATGTCTGGGACAGCCCATGAAGCTGGCAAGGCTTCAGCTGCTGAGAAGCAGGAGGGCACAGCAAAGCTGCTGCCATCCTGCCTTCCACACGTGGCCTTTTAGTGGCACTTTTAGCTAATGTCCTTCCACTTGGCAAGCTCTACGTTGCAGTCTGGATAAAGGCAATGGTTGCTGCGGCAGGTGGGAGCAGAGGCTGGCTGGCAGTGGCCAGACCAAGCGCCTGGCACTGGTGTTACTGGGAGCCACGCTGAAGCCCTGCTAACTCATCGGCACGTCTAACGACAGGAGTTTTGGGTTTTCTTTTTCTTTTTTTCATGAAACAGCCTAGCTGGAGTTTGGCTCAGTGCGGCTGGCAGCCGGGAATGCAAAGAAAAATATTTCATGGCTAAAAAAATGGAGACAGAAAGACTGGTCCATCTGAATGCGCGCTGAATGAATCCCATGTGAAGTGCATTCTAATGCCATCGCTACAGTTTCCTCTGGATTAGTTGAGCTATCCTTGGCTCCTGGCTCCATAAAATCCCATAAACAATCTGATCTGAACTTTTGCCCTTTCCGTGCTGATGCAAGGTTTCCTGTGCTGTCCTGTGGAGAGGGCTGGGGGTTAGTAGGTGGCTGTCGCTCCTATAGGTGCCTATGGATCCTGGCTGTCCTGCTCACCAGAACTGCAGGAGGGAGCATTTCCAAACCTGTTCAATGCATCATTTAACATGTGCACATTTGAGAGGGAAGAGAGGGAGGGGCAGGACGGCTTGCAAGCTCTCTAAGCGTTTTCTGCCATCTCTTTCAATACCCAGATTTTGCTCATGAGTTACAGGCTTGGTGGGGGAGTTAGTGGGTGAAACTACATAGACTGCCTTATGTAAGAGGTCAGCTGAGGTGTACATATTTCAAAAACACTAATTTCTGAGTTTCAAAGATGATCAAGGCATACCAGCTCCTAAATCCCACCAACTGCCAGGGGGATTGCAGGCTCCTGAGATGCTATTAAACACACTTGGTGCTTTTCAGAATATCTTAAATGATGGTCACAGCTCTGGTAAACTAATAGCCACCTATGAAAGCATCCAGCTGAAGAGGATTGACAACATCTCAAGGGCAGCCCCAAACCCAAGCTACTGGGCTTAGGTTCTCACACAGCTCCTACCACAGCCAAACATCTGCGTGAAGAGGAGCTGCACATTGAGACTCTGGAATTGCTTTAGTAGCAGCATTACCATTTGCTCTGTAAAACGCTAGCTAGACCCTTTCCCAATTTCTTGATAGCAACCTTGAAAAACTCCTCACATCCTCAGCAAGTTCGTTGGCTGATAGCAAATAAAATACGGGCTTCTTATGCCAACTCTCTGCAGAGTGAAGCAGGGCAAGTGAAATGTCTGTTTGACTCCTTGTCTCCATGGCAATGCGGCCAGGCTGTACGGCAGCCATTGAAGTACCCACTCTCCCTGATTAACTTGACAAATGACATTAGCTAAGCAAGGTTCACTGCAAGGGAGAGACAAGGAGTACTTTGTTCACAATCCACTAAGTGCAGGAAGGAGGCAGGCAGCTTGGTTAAAGCAAAGCAACACTAAAACATCTGCTATTCCACCAGTGTAGCAGACCTGTAAGCTTCAGAGCAAACAGCAAGGTAGGACTGGACAAATGAGCACGGCTCTCCCTGCAAGCTGTGTCTCTGCCTCCATCCCTTTCCGCAAGGTGTAGCTGCTGGGTGTATCCAGGTGTTGGAAGCGTTCTCATAGTGAGGCATCAACTCAGAGATAAAACATGGCATAGCTCTCCCATGGCAGGGTTTTGGGGTTTTTTGCTTTTCACAGGCTGCAGAAGTTGGTCCTTTCTTCACATGTGGAAACCTGCTCCCAAAGGGAAGAGCTGGAGTCTGAGTCACCCTTGCAACAGTAGTCCCTCTGTCTGGGTGAGCTGCCACCAGGTGAATCTCAGCATCTTTCCAGCATCTCAGACTTGAGCCAAATGTGACCAAATAATTTCCGGAAAGGTTACCAAACTTCTTTCCCTTATCACATTACAAAATGCCGTCTGCTCCTCTCCATCTTGTCTCCTCTTTACAGCTATTGCTCCCTCCTGCACAGGGAACAAGGCTTCTGCTGTTCAAAATCCTTCCCATCTCCAGATGAGTTTGCTATCCTGGCTCAGAATGGTTTTGTGCTTCAACCACCAGACAAGGCCTCTGGTTTCTCAGTTCATAGCTACATGCCTGCCTCAGGTGTCCAGCTCCATGCTGGATCCAAATAGGGTTGGGACAGTATAGCTTTGAAAACTTGGTTTGTGTATGAACCAAATAGTGCCATGGAAGGCTAGTGCTGACAAGCGGAAGCCTAGATCTGTCTCTGTGTGTCTGAGAGGGCTCTAAAGACACTGATGGATAAACGTCCCTTTGCTAAGGGCAGTACATTGCTGAGAGCTCTTGCTCTCTGCTGTCTTGAAGCGGATTATTGCTGCAGCGAAATCTCATAACAAACAAGCGATCTATAGCCACCTCTTGGGAAGGGGACTCTAAATCCTGCTGA